>NC_092108.1:9707997-9722712 GCF_045679555.1 Salvelinus alpinus
TGTGTATAATGTATAGTGTATAGTGTATTGTGTATAGTGTATAGTGTATAGTGTATAGTGTATAGTGTATAGTGTATTGTGTATAGTGTATAGTGTATAGTGTATTGTGTATTGTGTATAGTGTATTGTGTATAATGTATAGTGTATAGTGTATAGTGTATTGTGTATAATGTATAGTGTATAGTGTATAGTGTATTGTGTATAATGTATAGTGTATAGTGTATAGTGTATAGTGTATAGTGTATTGTGTATAGTGTATAGTGTATAGTGTATAGTGTATTGTGTATAGTGTATAGTGTATAGTGTATAGTGTATAGTGTATAGTGTATAGTGTATTGTGTATAATGTATAGTGTATAGTGTATTGTGTATAGTGTATAGTGTATAGTGTATAGTGTATTGTGTATAGTGTATAGTGTATAGTGTATTGTGTATTGTGTATAGTGTATTGTGTATAATGTATAGTGTATAGTGTATAGTGTATTGTGTATAATGTATAGTGTATAGTGTATAGTGTATAGTGTATAGTGTATTGTGTATAGTGTATAGTGTATAGTGTATAGTGTATAGTGTATAGTGTATAGTGTATAGTGTATAGTGTATAGGCCAGTGACACAAAATATTTAATACATCTAAAATTAAAGCTGTAACACAACAAAATGTGGAAAAAGTCAAGGGGTGTGAAATACTTTCTGAAGGTTACTGCAGATATTTAACATTCTGGGACCAGATTTACTGCATTAATGTATAATAATAGGAACCTGTAGTATATTTCTGAACGTTTTTAAAGGAAAAGACAACTGAACCATGACATGATCTCCTCTATTCGGGTTAAACCATGACATGATCTCCTCTATTCGGGTTAAACCATGACATGATCTCCTCTATTCGGGTTAAACCATGACATGATCTCCTCTATTTGGGTTAAACCATGACATGATCTCCTCTATTCGGGTTAAACCATGACATGATCTCCTCTATTCGGGTTAAACCATGACATGATCTCCTCTATTCGGGTTAAACCATGACATGATCTCCTCTATTCGGGTTAAACCATGACATGATCTCCTCTATTTGGGTTAAACCATGACATGATCTCCTCTATTCGGGTTAAACCATGACATGATCTCCTCTATTTGGGTTAAACCATGACATGATCTCCTCTATTTGGGTTAAACCATGACATGATCTCCTCTATTCGGGTTAAACCATGACATGATCTCCTCTATTCGGGTTAAACCATGACATGATCTCCTCTATTTGGGTTAAACCATGACATGATCTCCTCTATTTGGGTTAAACCATGACAAGATCTCCTCTATTCGGGGTTAAACCGTGACATGATCTCCTCTATTTGGGTTAAACCATGACATGATCTCCTCTATTTGGGTTAAACCATGACACGATCTCCTCTATTCGGGTTAAACCATGACATGATCTCCTCTATTTGGGTTAAACCATGACATGATCTCCTCTATTCGGATTAAACCATGACATGATCTCCTCTATTTGGGTTAAACCATGACATGATCTCCTCTATTCGGGTTAAACCATGACATGATCTCCTCTATTCGGGTTAAACCATGACATGATCTCCTCTATTCGGGTTAAACCATGATCTCCTCTATTTGGGTTAAACCATGACATGATCTCTTCTATTCGGGTTAAACCATGACATGATCTCCTCTATTCGGGTTAAACCATGACCTCCTCTATTTGGGTTAAACCATGACATGAACTCCTCTATTCGGGTTAAACCATGACATGATCTCCTCTATTCGGGTTAAACCATGACATGATCTCCTCTATTCGGGTTAAACCATGACATGATCTCCTCTATTTGGGTTAAACCATGACATGATCTCCTCTATTTGGGTTAAACCATGACATGATCTCCTCTATTTGGGTTAAACCATGACATGATCTCTACGTAGAGTAAACAATCCTGATAATGCCCTCTGATGCCTAATAATGCTCTCTGATACTAGATAATGCACTCCGATGCCTGATAATGCACACTGATTGCTGATAATGCCCTCTGATGCCTGATCATGCTCTCTGATGCTAGATCATGCACTCTAATGCCCGATAATGCACACGGATGCCTGATAATGCCCTCTGACAATGCCCTCTTATGCCTGATGATGCTCTCTGGTGCCTGATAATGCCCTATGATGTCTGATAATGCCTTCTGAATGCCCTCAAATACTGATAATGCCCTCTGATGCCTGATAATGCTCTCTGATGCCTGATAATGCTCTCTGGTGCCTGATAATGCCCTCTGATAACCGATAATGCACTCTGATGTCTGATAAAGCCCTCTGATAATGCCCTCTGATGCCTGATAATGTTCTCTGATGCCTGATGCTCTGATAATGCCTTCTGAATGCCCTCTGATACTGATAATGCCCTATGATGCCCGATAATGCCCTCTGATGCCTGATAATGCTCTCTGATGCCAGATAATGCACTCTGATAACCGATAATGCACTCTGATGTCTGATAAAGCCCTCTGATAATGCCCTCTGATGCCTGATAATGTTTTCTGATGCCTGATGCTCTGATAATGTTCTCTGGTGCCTGATAATGCCCTCTGATGTTTGATAATGCCCTCTGAATGTCCTCTGATGCCTGGTAATGTCTTCTGATGCCTGATAGTGCTCTCTGATGCCTGATGCTCTGATAACGCTCTCTGATGCCTGATAATGTTCTCTGGTGCACGATAATGCCCTCTAATGCCTGATAATGCCCTCTGAATGCCCTCTGATACCTGATAATGCCCTCTGATGCCTGATCATGCTCCCTGATGCCAGATAATGCACTCTGATAACTGATAATGCACTCTGATGTCTTATAAAGCTCTCTGATAATGCCCTCTGATGCCTGATAATGCCCTTTGATTACTGATAATACTCGCTGATGCCTGATGCTCTGATAATGCTCTCTGGTGCCTGATAATGCCCCTGGATGCCTGATAATGCCCTCTGAATGTCCTCTGATGCATGATAATGTCTTCTGATGCCTGATAATGCACTCTGATGCCAGATAATGCACTCTGATGCCTGATAATGCACTCTGCTGTCTGATAATGCCCTCTGATAATGCCCTCTTGTGCCTGATAATGCCCCCTGATATCGGATAATGCCCTCTGATAATGCCCCCTGATATCGGATAATGCCCTCTGATGTCTGATAATGCCCTCTGATGTCTGATAATGACCTCTGATGTCTGATAATGCTCTCTGATGCCTGATAATGCCCTCTGATGCCTAATGCCTGATAATGCTCTCTCTCTCTCTCTCTCTCCCCCTCTCTGTCTCTCTCTGTCTCTCTGGGTCGTGCTGCAGTGGAGGAGTGACTCTTCACGTTGAAGAAAATCGAAGAAGTCTGTATCGGCAGGGTGTGTAAATTCCACACCTGTACCATCCCATCTCATGCTCTCGTCTCTTCCACTGTGAGTATTGCTACATATAAGTCCTAGAGTACTAGTCTGATGTCTTTACCAATGAATGTAGCAAATTCAGCTACAGTGTCTTCAGAAAATATTCACAGCCCTTTACTTTTCCCACATTTTGTTCTGAAATGGATTCAATTGAGATCTTTTGTCACTGGCCGACAAACAATACCCTATAATGTCAATGTGGAATTATGTATTTTCTTGTTCTGAGCTTCTCTCAGAACAGGTGTGGAATTTACACACCCTGCCGATACAGACTACTTTGATTTTCTTCAATGGGAAGAGTCACTCCTCCACCGCAACACGGCCCAGAGAGACAGAGAGAGAAAGAGGGCAAGAGAGAGAGAGAGGGAGAAAGAGAGAGAAAGAGGGCAAGAGAGAGAGAGATAGAGAGAGAGAGAGGGCAAGAGAGAGAGATAGAGAGAGATAGAGAGAGAGGGAGAGAGAGAGAGAGAGAGAGAGAGAGAGAGGGCAAGAGAGAGAGAGGGAGAAAGAGAGAGAGAGAGGGAGAAAGAGAGGGAAAGAGGGAGAAAGAGAGAGAGAAAGAGAGAGAGAGAGAGAGAAAGAGGGCAAGAGAGAGAGAGAGAGAGAGAAAGGGAGAAAGAGAGAGAGGGAGAAAGAGAGAGAAAGAGGGCAAGAGAGAGAGAGAGAGAGAGAGAGAGAGAGAGAGAGAGAGAGAGAGAGAGAGAGAGAGAGAGAGAGAGAGAGAGAGAGAGAGAGAGAGAGAGAGAGAGAGAGAGGGAGAAAGGGAGAGGGTGAAAGAGAGAGAGGGAGAAAGAGAGAGAAAGAGGGCAAGAGAGAGAGAGAGAGAAAGAGGGCAAGAGAGAGAGAGAGAGAGAGAGAGAGAGAGAGAGAGAGAGAGAGAGAGAGAGAGAGAGAGAGAGAGAGAGAGAGAGAGAGAGAGAGAGAGAGAGAGAGAGAGAGAGAGAGAGTCGGGGGGTGAGACAGGGATGCAGCTTAAGCCCCACCCTCTTCAACATATATATCAACGAATTGGCGCGGGCACTAGAACAGTCTGCAGCACCCGGTCTCACCCTACTAGAATCCGAAGTCAAATGTCTACTGTTTGCTGATGATCTGGTGCTTCTGTCACCAACCAAGGAGGGCCTACAGCAGCACCTAGATCTTCTGCACAGATTCTGTCAGACCTGGGCCCTGACAGTAAATCTCAGTAAGACCAAAATAATGGTGTTCCAAAAAAGGTCCAGTCACCAGGACCACAAATTCCATCTAGACACCGTTGCCCTAGAGCACACAAAAAACTATACATACCTCGGCCTAAACATCAGCACCACAGGTAACTTCCACAAAGCTGTGAACGATCTGAGAGACAAGGCAAGAAGGGCCTTCTATGCCATCAAAAGGAACATAAATTTCAACATACCAATTAGGATCTGGCTAAAAATACTTGAATCAGTCATAGAGCCCATTGCCCTTTATGGTTGTGAGGTCTGGGGTCCGCTCACCAACCAAGATTTCACAAAATGGGACAAACACCAAATTGAGACTCTGCATGCAGAATTCTGCAAAAATATCCTCCGTGTACAACGTAGAACACCAAATAATGCATGCAGAGCAGAATTAGGCCGATACCCACTAATTATCAAAATCCAGAAAAGAGCCGTTAAATTCTACAACCACCTAAAAGGAAGCGATTCCCAAACCTTCCATAACAAAGCCATCACCTACAGAGAGATGAACCTGGAGAAGAGTCCCCTAAGCAAGCTGGTCCTAGGGCTCTGTTCACAAACACAAACACACCCCACAGAGCCCCAGGACAACAGCACAATTAGACCCAACCAAATCATGAGAAAACAAAAAGATAATTACTTGACACATTGGAAAGAATTAACAAAAAAACAGAGCAAACTAGAATGCTATTTGGCCCTAAACAGAGAGTACACAGTGGCAGAATACCTGACCACTGTGACTGACCCAAACTTAAGGAAAGCTTTGACTATGTACAGACTCAGTGAGCATAGCCTTGCTATTGAGAAAGGCCGCCGTAGGCAGACATGGCTCTCAAGAGAAGACAGGCTATGTGCACACTGCCCACAAAATGAGGTGGAAACTGAGCTGCACTTCCTAACCTCCTGCCCAATGTATGACCATATTAGAGAGACATATTTCCCTCAGATTACACAGATCCACAAAGAATTCGAAAACAAATCCAATTTTGATAAACTCCCATATCTACTGGGTGAAATTCCACAGTGTGCCATCACAGCAGCAAGATTTGTGACCTGTTGCCACAAGAAAAGGGCAAACAGTGAAGAACAAACACCACTGTAAATACAACCCATATTTATGTTTATTTATTTTAACTTGTGTGCTTTAACCATTTGTACATTGTTACAACACTGCATATATATAATATGACATTTGTAATGTCTTTATTGTTTTGAAACTTCTGTATGTGTAATGTTTACTGTTCATTTTTATTGTTTATTTGACTTTTGTATATTACCTACCTCACTTGCTTTGGCAATGTTAACACATGTTTCCCATGCCAATAAAGCCCCTTGAATTGAATTGAATTGAATTGAGAGAGAGAGAGAGAGAGAGAGAGAGAGAGAGAGAGAGAGAGAGAGAGAGAGAGAGAGAGAGAGAGAGAGAGAGAGAGAGAGAGAGAGAGAGAGAGAGAGAGAGAGAGCAAGAGAGAGAGAGAGAGAGAGAGGGAGAAAGGGAGAGGGTGAAAGAGAGAGAGAGAAAGAGAGAGAGGGCAAGAGAGAGAGAGAGAGAGAGAGAGAGAGAGAGAGAGAGAGAGAGAGAGAGAGAGAGAGAGAGAGAGAGAGAGAGAGAGAGAGAGAGAGAGAGAGAGAGAGAGAGAGAGAGAGAGAGAGAGAAATTTCAACATACCAATTAGGATCTGGCTAAAAATACTTGAATCAGTCATAGAGCCCATTGCCCTTTATGGTTGTGAGGTCTGGGGTCCGCTCACCAACCAAGATTTCACAAAATGGGACAAACACCAAATTGAGACTCTGCATGCAGAATTCTGCAAAAATATCCTCCGTGTACAACGTAGAACACCAAATAATGCATGCAGAGCAGAATTAGGCCGATACCCACTAATTATCAAAATCCAGAAAAGAGCCGTTAAATTCTACAACCACCTAAAAGGAAGCGATTCCCAAACCTTCCATAACAAAGCCATCACCTACAGAGAGATGAACCTGGAGAAGAGTCCCCTAAGCAAGCTGGTCCTAGGGCTCTGTTCACAAACACAAACACACCCCACAGAGCCCCAGGACAACAGCACAATTAGACCCAACCAAATCATGAGAAAACAAAAAGATAATTACTTGACACATTGGAAAGAATTAACAAAAAAACAGAGCAAACTAGAATGCTATTTGGCCCTAAACAGAGAGTACACAGTGGCAGAATACCTGACCACTGTGACTGACCCAAACTTAAGGAAAGCTTTGACTATGTACAGACTCAGTGAGCATAGCCTTGCTATTGAGAAAGGCCGCCGTAGGCAGACATGGCTCTCAAGAGAAGACAGGCTATGTGCACACTGCCCACAAAATGAGGTGGAAACTGAGCTGCACTTCCTAACCTCCTGCCCAATGTATGACCATATTAGAGAGACATATTTCCCTCAGATTACACAGATCCACAAAGAATTTGAAAACAAATCCAATTTTGATAAACTCCCATATCTACTGGGAGATCACAGCAGCAAGATTTGTGACCTGTTGCCACAAGAAAAGGGCAAACAGTGAAGAACAAACACCATTGTAAATACAACCCATATTTATGCTTATTTATTTTAACTTGTGTGCTTTAACCATTTGTACATTGTTACAACACTGTATATATATAATATAACATTTGTAATGTCTTTATTGTTTTGAAACTTCTGTATGTGTAATGTTTACTGTTAATTTGTATTGTTTATTTCACTTTTGTATAATATCTACCTCACTTGCTTTGGCAATGTTAACACATGTTTCCCATGCCAATAAAGCCCCTTGAATTGAATTGAATTGAATTGAGAGAGAGAGAGAGAGAGAGAGAGAGAGAGAGAGGGAGAAAGAGAGAGGGAGAAAGAGAGAGAAAGAGAGAGAAAGAGGGCAAGAGAGAGAGAGAGAGAGAAAGAGGGCAAGAGAGAGCGAGAGAGAGAGAGAGAGAGAGAGAGAGAGAGAGAGAGAGAGAGAGAGAGAGAGAGAGAGAGAGAGAGAGAGAGAGAGAGAGAGAGAGAGAGAGAGAGAGAGAGAGAGAGAGAGAGAGAGAGAGAGAGAGAGAGAAAGAGGGCAAGTCTTTTGTTGTTCCGAGAGAAATAGCAGTGACATAATGACAGCTAGACTCAGATAAGTGACTTCAGACACGGGTAGTACTATTTAAACTTATCCACCTCATGTTTATAATGTTAATGCCATTTCCAATGCAACTAAATGAATCAAAGCCTCAAGATTCAACATATCATGGATGTCTTAAACTATGGAGACGTGAATACGAATTGAAGAAATAGAAAACTGAAGCCAACTGAAATCAAGAAACAGACACGTCTACCCACACGGCTCATCACTCACTACTGGTACGACCACAGACACGTCTACCCACACGGCTCATCCCTCACTACTGGTACGACCACAGACACGTCTACCCACACGGCTCATCACTCACTACTGGTACGACCACAGACACGTCTACCCACACGGCTCATCCCTCACTACTGGTACGACCACAGACACGTCTACCCACACGGCTCATCACTCACTACTGGTACGACCACAGACACGTCTACCCACACGGCTCATCACTCACTACTGGTACGACCACAGACACGTCTACCCACACGGCTCATCCCTCACTACTGGTACGACCACAGACACGTCTACCCACACGGCTCATCCCTCACTACTGGTACGACCACAGACACGTCTACCCACACGGCTCATCACTCACTACTGGTACGACCACAGACACGTCTACCCACACGGCTCACCACTCACTACTGGTACGACCACAGACACGTCTACCCACACGGCTCACCCCTCACTACTGGTACGACCACAGACACGTCTACCCACACGGCTCATCACTCACTACTGGTACGACCACAGACACGTCTACCCACACGGCTCATCACTCACTACTGGTACGACCACAGACACGTCTACCCACACGGCTCATCACTTACTACTGGTACGACCACAGACACGTCTACCCACACGACTCATCCCTCACTACTGGTACGACCACAGACACGTCTACCCACACGGCTCATCACTCACTACTGGTACGACCACAGACACGTCTACCCACACGGCTCATCACTCACTACTGGTACGACCACAGACACGTCTACCCACACGGCTCATCACTCACTACTGGTACGACCACAGACACGTCTACCCACACGGCTCATCACTCACTACTGGTACGACCACAGACACGTCTACCCACACGGCTCATCACTCACTACTGGTACGACCACAGACACGTCTACCCACACGGCTCATCACTCACTACTGGTACGACCACAGACACGTCTACCCACACGGCTCATCCCTCACTACTGGTACGACCACAGACACGTCTACCCACACGGCTCATCACTCACTACTGGTACGACCACAGACACGTCTACCCACACGGCTCATCACTCACTACTGGTACGACCACAGACACGTCTACCCACACGGCTCATCACTCACTACTGGTACGACCATAGACACGTCTACCCACACGACTCATCCCTCACTACTGGTACGACCACAGACACGTCTACCCACACGGCTCATCACTCACTACTGGTACGACCACAGACACGTCTACCCACACGGCTCATCCCTCACTACTGGTACGACCACAGACACGTCTACCCACACGGCTCATCACTCACTACTGGTACGACCACAGACACGTCTACCCACACTGCTCATCACTCACTACTGGTACGACCACAGACACGTCTACCCACACGGCTCATCACTCACTACTGGTACGACCACAGACACGTCTAACCACACGGCTCATCACTCACTACTGGTACGACCACAGACACGTCTACCCACACGGCTCATCCCTCACTACTGGTATGACCACAGACACGTCAATAAGAAGAAGACTGTTTCATGCAAAATCATTACTGGCAGGTAAATTGATCTTATGCATTTACGCTACTGTGTCCACATCCTTAATATATACCATTTAGAGGACACTATCCAGAGAGACTTACGTATGGGTTGCCCCGGGAATCAAACCCACAATCTAGCCGTTGCAAGCACCACGTTCTACCAACTGAGTCAAACAGGACCACGTCTATGTGTCTTCTAGTAAAACATCCTTTCTGTGTGGTGTGAAGGATGGAGAATATCTCTCTTTTCCTCTGAAGCCCGGAGGAGAGGGTGCGATACCTTCAGCAGATACAGAACTTAGCTTATTGGTGAGCATTGAGATAAAAATGACTTGGTGGTTAAATTCAGTATCTGGAATAAAAACAGTTTTCTAGAGTACCATGGTGTCCTACCTGGTAACACTCCTGAGGAGGGAAAGAAGAAGGGACGGGATGAGGACAAGGAAAACACGAACCTGAGATTGGACAGGACACGAACCTGAGATTGGACAGGACACGAACCTGAGATTGGACAGGACAGGAACCTGAGATTGGACAGGACACGAACCTGAGATTGGACAGGACAGGAACCTGAGATTGGACAGGACACGAACCTGAGATTGGACAGGACACGAACCTGAGATTGGACAGGACACGAACCTGAGATTGGACAGGACAGGCCACTTGTAAAATACACAGGAATGCTTTTTAAAAGATTAAACTGCCAATTATTCCAAATATAGCACAAACAGTGTTGTTCCTGGTAGAGAAACCATCACTGATAACACTGTAAAGTAATGTAATTGTGTCTGAGTCTGAAATTGAACAGTACACCAATGAGATTGGTCTGAGGTTACGTGGAGTTCAGGGCTGTAGGCTGTGTATTCCTGTTTCGACTGTGTGTGTGTGTGTGTGTGTGTGTGTGTGTGTGTGTGTGTGTGTGTGTGTGTGTGTGTGTGTGTGTGTGTGTGTGTGTGTGTGTGTGTGTGTGTGTGTGTGTGTGTGTGTGTGTGTGTGTGTGTGTGTGTGTGTGTGTGTGTGTGTGTGTGTGTGTGTGTGTATATGTGTGCGTGTATGTGTGTTATAGCAGTGGTTCCCAAACTGTGGGGGGGCCATTTCTAAATTGGGTAGTGCATCATCAGTTCCTCTTGTCATGTCAGTCATTGTAGACCTTAGAGAGATATTTATAACTTGTCAGAAAGGTCCAGAACAACTAGCCCATGTCAATTAGGTGTTTTTAGACCATAGATATTGTTGTAATTTCTTAGTCACTCAAATATCACATGAATACATATTAGACGTGGCAAAATGTATAGAATTGCAGGACATATACTTTTAACCTGCAAAATGATCTCCACCAACAAGAGAGGTGTGAACTGTTTGTCTCATGAACATTACTTGTCACCATAGAAATAGATGTGGCGTGTGCGCAGGGGGCGATTGGGATGTCTCCCAATCTGGGAAGAGGGGGCCTTGAGTGAAAAAGTTAGAGAACCCCTGTGTTATATAGTATGTGTAATTCAGGGCTGTGTACTCCGGTGTCTACTGATCTGGAATTAGTCTCTGTTGACTACTGGCTCAGTTCAGCAGGAACAGAAGTGGAACCCAATAATCATCATCATCATTTTCATCATCACTACCAACCCACCCACATGGTCATGGATGGTTTAAGCTAAATGTACGTTGTTAATGTAATTGGTTTTGGATGTTACTGTAATATTTCACCTTGTGGAGTGTTCCTATGAGTAATATTGTTACTGTATCATGATTTCTGTAGAGGTGTATGGCCTGCTGAAAACAGTCTAGTGATTTCTGTAGAGGTTCATGGCCTGCTGAAAACAGTCTAGTGATTTCTGTAGAGGTTCATGGCCTGCTGAAAACAGTCTAGTGATTTCTGTAGAGGTGTATGGCCTGCTGGAAACAGTCTAGTGATTTCTGTAGAGCTGTATGGCCTGCTGGAAACAGTCTAGTGATTTCTGTAGAGGTTCATGGCCTGCTGGAAACAGTCTAGTGATTTCTGTAGAGGTTCATGGCCTGCTGGAAACAGTCTAGTGATTTCTGTAGAGGTGTATGGCCTGCTGGAAACAGTCTAGTGATTTCTGTAGAGGTGTATGGCCTGCTGGAAACAGTCTAGTGATTTCTGTAGAGGTGTATGGCCTGCTGGAAACAGTCTAGTGATTTCTGTAGAGGTGTATGGCCTGCTGGAAACAGTCTAGTGATTTCTGTAGAGGTTCATGGCCTGCTGGAAACAGTCTAGTGATTTCTGTAGAGGTGTATGGCCTGCTGGAAACAGTCTAGTGATTTCTGTAGAGGTGTATGGCCTGCTGGAAACAGTCTAGTGATTTCTGTAGAGGTGTATGGCCTGCTGAAAACAGTCTAGTGATTTCTGTAGAGGTGTATGGCCTGCTGGAAACAGTCTAGTGATTTCTGTAGAGGTGTATGGCCTGCTGAAAACAGTCTAGTGATTTCTGTAGAGGTGTATGGCCTGCTGAAAACAGTCTAGTGATTTCTGTAGAGGTGTATGGCCTGCTGGAAACAGTCTAGTGATTTCTGTAGAGGTGTATGGCCTGCTGAAAACAGTCTAGTGATTTCTGTAGAGGTTCATGGCCTGCTGGAAACAGTCTAGTGATTTCTGTAGAGGTGTATGGCCTGCTGAAAACAGTCTAGTGATTTCTGTAGAGGTGTATGGCCTGCTGAAAACAGTCTAGTGATTTCTGTAGAGGTGTATGGCCTGCTGGAAACAGTCTAGTGATTTCTGTAGAGGTTCATGGCCTGCTGAAAACAGTCTAGTGATTTCTGTAGAGGTTCATGGCCTGCTGAAAACAGTCTAGTGATTTCTGTAGAGGTGTATGGCCTGCTGGAAACAGTCTAGTGATTTCTGTAGAGGTGTATGGCCTGCTGGAAACAGTCTAGTGATTTCTGTAGAGGTGTATGGCCTGCTGGAAACAGTCTAGTGATTTCTGTAGAGGTGTATGGCCTGCTGGAAACAGTCTCGTAATCATAGGAATACAGAGACAGTGTCTGCCTAAAAATACTATAGCGACCTTAACCTGACACCTAGTGACCTCATCAAGAGTTTCAGACCTCTTTGTAACGGTAAAGGTATTGGCTTGACCGTTGTTGGACCCGGGTTTGAATCCCGGTGGGGTTACGCCTGAATTCGCTACACTGGTGTCAGAAGTGGGATGGTGCCCTTGAGGCCACCGTAGAGGTGTGTGGGGACTTGGTATAGAGAAGATCTCCCGACGGAATTATTATTATTTATTTAACCTTTATTTAACCAGGCAAGTCAGTTAAGAACAAATTCTTATTTACAATGACGGCCTACACCGGCCAAAACCGGGCGACGCTGGACGTCGCCCTATCGGACTCCCAATCACAGCCGGTTGTGATACAGCCTGGAATCAAACTAGGGTGTCTATACCCTATAGGGTGTCTGTATCCTTTAATAAACTGCAGTTTTAAGGATCAAAGAGGCCCAGCCACAGTATATGTTACACCTGCAAGGAACCTGATCCATCGTACACAACACGCAGAGATGGAACTGATTGTTATTTAAAGGCTCAACTGAATGACAACGGAGACAAAATACAATATGGAATTTTATTGAATAGTTTGGGGTAGGCCTCGTCTCCGAGGAATGGTCCTCAGAGCCAAGTGCTGATGACAGGTTGCCTTATACTGTGCAGCTGGCATGGAAACCCCCCCCCCCCCCCCCCCGCTTGGAGAATGGGGTTCGATGACGGGCCTTCAGGCTATTATGCTGGTGGGGAGGTGGAAGGTCCTTGGAAGACTGTTGCTGCAAAACATCAAGTGAGAGACAAGGTGAGTTGACATAAATACCTTGATTTACGTCCATTGATTGAAAGAAAGGAAAGTGATTGTTGCACAAGTGAGCCCATAGGATAATCAACAAGCGTTGTGGAATTGTCTTAGTGTGCCTTGCTCATTGGCTGAAGTTAATAGGTCAATGACATTCTGCTCGCTAGCCAATGGTAAAAAAGGATGAGAGACGTGATGCTATCCTGATGAGGTAACATTAACACTACCCTATAAATACCTGCTTTGCTGATTGGTTCAAATGGACTACTCCCATATCAATACCTGCTATGCATGATGAGGTACCATTATAAACACTACCACGGATACTCGCTAAGCTTATGAGTTAACATAAACGCGACCACATAAATCACTAGCCATCACTAGCCAGCTTCCACCCGGTTACTCAACCCTGCACCTTAAAGGCTGCTGCCTTATATACATAGATATGGAATCACTTGTCACTTTAATAATGGAACACTAGTCACATTAATAATGTTTTACTCATCTCATGTCTATACTGTATTCTCTTCTACTGTATTTTAGTCAATGCCACTCTGACATTGCTTGTCGTAATATTTATATATTTCTTAATTCCATTATTTTACTTTGAGTATTGTTATGAATTGTTGGATACTACTGCACCGTTGGAGATAGTGAAATGCTTGTGTTCCTACACCCGCAATAATATCTGCTAAATATGTGTAGGTGACCAATAAAATTTGAATATGATAAATATCTGCTATGCTAATGGTGTAATGTTCTAAACACTACCCTATAAATACCAGGTACACTGATGAGGTAATGTTATAGACGCTACCCTATAAATACCAGGTACACTGATGAGGTAATGTTATAGACACTACCCTATAAATACCAGGTATACTGATGAGGTAATGTTATAGACAGTACCCTATAAATACCAGGTATACTGATGAGGTAATGTTGTAGACACTACCCTATAAATACCAGATACACTGATGAGGTAATGTTATAGACGCTACCCTATAAATACCAGGTACACTGATGAGGTAATGTTATAGACAGTACCCTATAAATACCAGGTATACTGATGAGGTAATGTTGTAGACACTACCCTATAAATACCAGGTACACTGATGAGTTAATGTTATAGACACTACCCTATAAATACCAGGTACACTGATGAGGTAATGTTATAGACACTACTATACGTTGAGAGTGGCGCAGCGGTCTAAAGCACTGCATCTCAGTGCTAGAGGCATCACTACAGACCCTGGTTCGATTCCAGGCTGTATCACAACTAGCCGTGATTGGGACTCCCATAGGGCGGCACACAATTGGCCCAGTGTTGTCAGGGTTAGGATTTGGCCGGGGGTATGCCGTCATTGT
>NC_092108.1:9722812-9755312 GCF_045679555.1 Salvelinus alpinus
AAATAATAAGTTGTTCTTAACTGACTTGCCTAGTTAAATAAAGGATCAAACATAAATATGTGCTGATGAGGTAATGTTAATATAGACACCACCTTATAAAATACCTGCTATGCTGATGAGGTAATGTTAATATAGACACCACCTTATAAAATACCTGCTGTGCTGATGAGGTAATGTTAATATAGACACCACCTTATAAAATACCTGCTGTGCTGATGAGGTAATGTTAATATAGACACCACCTTATAAAATACCTGCTGTGCTGATGAGGTAATGTTAATATAGACACCACCTTATAAAATACCTGCTGTGCTGATGAGGTAATGTTAATATAGACACCACCTTATAAAATACCTGCTGTGCTGATGAGGTAATGTTAATATAGACACCACCTTATAAAATACCTGCTGTGCTGATGAGGTAATGTTAATATAGACACCACCTTATAAAATACCTGCTGTGCTGATGAGGTAATGTTAATATAGACACCACCTTATAAAATACCTGCTGTGCTGATGAGGTAATGTTAATATAGACACCACCTTATAAAATACCTGCTGTGCTGATGAGGTAATGTTAATATAGACACTACCTTATAAAATACCTGCTGTGCTGATGAGGTAATGTTAATATAGACACTACCTTATAAAATACCTGCTGTGCTGATGAGGTAATGTTAATATAGACACCACCTTATAAAATACATGCTATGCTGATGAGGTAATGTTAATATAGACACCACCTTATAAAATACCTGCTATGCTGATGAGGTAATGTTAATATAGACACCACCTTATAAAATACCTGCTGTGCTGATGAGGTAATGTTAATATAGACACTACCTTATAAAATACCTGCTGTGCTGATGAGGTAATGTTAATATAGACACCACCTTATAAAATACCTGCTGTGCTGATGAGGTAATGTTAATATAGACACTACCTTATAAAATACCTGCTATGCTGATGAGGTAATGTTAATATAGACACCACCTTATAAAATACCTGCTGTGCTGATGAGGTAATGTTAATATAGACACCACCTTACAAAATACCTGCTATGCTGATGAGGTAATGTTAATATAGACACCACCTTATAAAATACCTGCTGTGCTGATGAGGTAATGTTAATATAGACACCACCTTATAAAATACCTGCTGTGCTGATGAGGTAATGTTAATATAGACACCACCTTATAAAATACCTGCTGTGCTGATGAGGTCATGTTAATATAGACACTACCTTGTAAAATACCTGTTGTGCTGATGAGGTAATGTTAATATAGACACCACCTTATAAAATACCTGCTATGCTGATGAGGTAATGTTAATATAGACACCACCTTATAAAATACCTGCTGTGCTGATGAGGTAATGTTAATATAGACACCACCTTATAAAACACCTGCTGTGCTGATGAGGTAATGTTAATATAGACACTACCTTATAAAATACCTGCTATGCTGATGAGGTAATGTTAATATAGACACCACCTTATAAAATACCTGCTATGCTGATGAGGTAATGTTAATATAGACACCACCTTATAAAATACCTGCTGTGCTGATGAGGTAATGTTAATATAGACACCACCTTATAAAACACCTGCTGTGCTGATGAGGTAATGTTAATATAGACACTACCTTATAAAATACCTGCTGTGCTGATGAGGTAATGTTAATATAGACACCACCTTATAAAACACCTGTTGTGCTGATGAGGTAATGTTAATATAGACACCACCTTATAAAATACCTGCTGTGCTGATGAGGTAATGTTAATATAGACACCACCTTATAAAATACCTGCTATGCTGATGAGGTAATGTTAATATAGACACCACCTTATAAAATACCTGCTATGCTGATGAGATAATGTTAATATAGACACTACCTTATAAAATACCTGCTATGCTGATGAGGTAATGTTAATATAGACACCACCTTATAAAATACCTGCTATGCTGATGAGATAATGTTAATATAGACACTACCTTATAAAATACCTGCTATGCTGATGAGATAATGTTAATATAGACACTACCTTATAAAATACCTGCTATGCTGATGAGGTAATGTTAATATAGACACCACCTTATAAAACACCTGCTGTGCTGATGAGGTAATGTTAATATAGACACTACCTTATAAAATACCTGCTATGCTGATGAGGTAATGTTAATATAGACACCACCTTATAAAATACCTGCTATGCTGATGAGGTAATGTTAATATAGACACCACCTTATAAAATACCTGCTGTGCTGATGAGGTAATGTTAATATAGACACCACCTTATAAAACACCTGCTGTGCTGATGAGGTAATGTTAATATAGACACTACCTTATAAAATACCTGCTGTGCTGATGAGGTAATGTTAATATAGACACCACCTTATAAAACACCTGTTGTGCTGATGAGGTAATGTTAATATAGACACCACCTTATAAAATACCTGCTGTGCTGATGAGGTAATGTTAATATAGACACCACCTTATAAAATACCTGCTGTGCTGATGAGGTAATGTTAATATAGACACCACCTTATAAAATACCTGCTATGCTGATGAGATAATGTTAATATAGACACTACCTTATAAAATACCTGCTATGCTGATGAGGTAATGTTAATATAGACACCACCTTATAAAATACCTGCTATGCTGATGAGATAATGTTAATATAGACACTACCTTATAAAATACCTGCTATGCTGATGAGATAATGTTAATATAGACACTACCTTATAAAATACCTGCTATGCTGATGAGGTAATGTTAATATAGACACCACCTTATAAAATACCTGCTATGCTGATGAGGTAATGTTAATATAGACACCACCTTATAAAATACCTGCTATGCTGATGAGGTAATGTTAATATAGACACCACCTTATAAAATACCTGCTATGCTGATGAGGTAATGTTAATATAGACACCACCTTATAAAACACCTGCTGTGCTGATGAGATAATGTTAATATAGACACCACCTTATAAAACACCTGCTGTGCTGATGAGATAATGTTAATATAGACACCACCTTATAAAATACCTGCTATGCTGATGAGGTAATGTTAATATAGACACCACCTTATAAAATACCTGCTGTGCTGATGAGGTAATGTTAATATAGACACTACCTTATAAAATACCTGCTATGCTGATGAGGTAATGTTAATATAGACACCACCTTATAAAATACCTGCTGTGCTGATGAGGTAATGTTAATATAGACACCACCTTATAAAATAACTGCTATGCTGATGAGGTAATGTTAATATAGACACCACCTTATAAAATACCTGCTGTGCTGATGAGGTAATGTTAATATAGACACCACCTTATAAAATACCTGCTGTGCTGATGAGGTAATGTTAATATAGACACCACCTTATAAAATACCTGCTATGCTGATGAGGTAATGTTAATATAGACACTACCTTATAAAATACCTGCTGTGCTGATGAGGTAATGTTAATATAGACACCACCTTATAAAATACCTGCTGTGCTGATGAGGTAATGTTAATATAGACACCACCTTATAAAATACATGCTATGCTGATGAGGTAATGTTAATATAGACACCACCTTATAAAATACCTGCTGTGCTGATGAGGTAATGTTAATATAGACACCACCTTATAAAATACCTGCTATGCTGATGAGGTAATGTTAATATAGACACCACCTTATAAAACACCTGCTATGCTGATGAGGTAATGTTAATATAGACACCACCTTATAAAATACCTGCTGTGCTGATGAGGTCATGTTAATATAGACACTACCTTATAAAATACCTGTTGTGCTGATGAGGTAATGTTAATATAGACACCACCTTATAAAATACCTGCTATGCTGATGAGGTAATGTTAATATAGACACCACCTTATAAAATACCTGCTGTGCTGATGAGGTAATGTTAATATAGACACCACCTTATAAAATACCTGCTATGCTGATGAGGTAATGTTAATATAGACACCACCTTATAAAATACCTACTATGCTGATGAGGTAATGTTAATATAGACACCACCTTATAAAATACCTGCTGTGCTGATGAGGTAATGTTAATATAGACACTACCTTATAAAATACCTGCTATGCTGATGAGGTAATGTTAATATAGACACTACCTTATAAAATACCTGCTGTGCTGATGAGGTAATGTTAATATAGACACTACCTTATAAAATACCTGCTGTGCTGATGAGGTAATGTTAATATAGACACCACCTTATAAAATACCTGCTGTGCTGATGAGGTAATGTTAATATAGACACCACCTTATAAAATACCTGCTATGCTGATGAGGTAATGTTAATATAGACACCACCTTATAAAATACCTGCTGTGCTGATGAGGTAATGTTAATATAGACACCACCTTATAAAATACCTGCTATGCTGATGAGGTAATGTTAATATAGACACCACCTTATAAAACACCTGCTATGCTGATGAGGTAATGTTAATATAGACACCACCTTATAAAATACCTGCTGTGCTGATGAGGTCATGTTAATATAGACACTACCTTATAAAATACCTGTTGTGCTGATGAGGTAATGTTAATATAGACACCACCTTATAAAATACCTGCTGTGCTGATGAGGTAATGTTAATATAGACACCACCTTATAAAATACCTGCTGTGCTGATGAGGTAATGTTAATATAGACACCACCTTATAAAATACCTGCTATGCTGATGAGGTAATGTTAATATAGACACCACCTTATAAAATACCTACTATGCTGATGAGGTAATGTTAATATAGACACCACCTTATAAAATACCTGCTGTGCTGATGAGGTAATGTTAATATAGACACTACCTTATAAAATACCTGCTATGCTGATGAGGTCATGTTAATATAGACACTACCTTATAAAATACCTGCTGTGCTGATGAGGTAATGTTAATATAGACACTACCTTATAAAATATCTGCTGTGCTGATGAGGTAATGTTAATATAGACACTACCTTATAAAATACCTGCTGTGCTGATGAGGTAATGTTAATATAGACACCACCTTATAAAATACCTGCTGTGCTGATGAGGTAATGTTAATATAGACACTACCTTATAAAACACCTGCTATGCTGATGAGGTAATGTTAATATAGACACCACCTTATAAAATACCTGCTGTGCTGATGAGGTAATGTTAATATAGACACCACCTTATAAAATACCTGCTGTGCTGATGAGGTAATGTTAATATAGACACCACCTTATAAAATACCTGCTGTGCTGATGAGGTAATGTTAATATAGACACCACCTTATAAAATACCTGCTGTGCTGATGAGGTAATGTTAATATAGACACCACCTTATAAAATACCTGCTGTGCTGATGAGGTAATGTTAATATAGACACCACCTTATAAAATACCTGCTATGCTGATGAGGTAATGTTAATATAGACACCACCTTATAAAATACCTGCTGTGCTGATGAGGTCATGTTAATATAGACACCACCTTATAAAATACCTGCTGTGCTGATGAGGTAATGTTAATATAGACACCACCTTATAAAATACCTGCTGTGCTGATGAGGTAATGTTAATATAGACACTACCTTATAAAATACCTGCTGTGCTGATGAGGTAATGTTAATATAGACACCACCTTATAAAATACCTGCTGTGCTGATGAGGTAATGTTAATATAGACACCACCTTATAAAATACTTGCTGTGCTGATGAGGTAATGTTAATATAGACACTACCTTATAAAATACCTGCTGTGCTGATGAGGTAATGTTAATATAGACACTACCTTATAAAATACCTGCTGTGCTGATGAGGTAATGTTAATATAGACACCACCTTATAAAATACCTGCTGTGCTGATTAGGTAATGTTAATATAGACACCACCTTATAAAATACCTGCTGTGCTGATGAGGTAATGTTAATATAGACACCACCTTATAAAATACCTGCTGTGCTGATGAGGTAATGTTAATATAGACACTACCTTATAAAATACCTGCTGTGCTGATGAGGTAATGTTAATATAGACACCACCTTATAAAATACCTGCTGTGCTGATGAGGTAATGTTAATATAGACACCACCTTATAAAATACCTGCTATGCTGATGAGGTAATGTTAATATAGACACCACCTTATAAAATACCTGCTGTGCTGATGAGGTAATGTTAATATAGACACCACCTTATAAAATACCTGCTATGCTGATGAGGTAATGTTAATATAGACACCACCTTATAAAACACCTGCTATGCTGATGAGGTAATGTTAATATAGACACCACCTTATAAAATACCTGCTATGCTGATGAGGTAATGTTAATATAGACACCACCTTATAAAACACCTGCTATGCTGATGAGGTAATGTTAATATAGACACCACCTTATAAAATACCTGCTGTGCTGATGAGGTAATGTTAATATAGACACTACCTTATAAAATACCTGTTGTGCTGATGAGGTAATGTTAATATAGACACCACCTTGTAAAATACCTGCTGTGCTGATGAGGTAATGTTAATATAGACACCACCTTATAAAATACCTGCTATGCTGATGAGGTAATGTTAATATAGACACCACCTTATAAAATACCTGCTATGCTGATGAGGTAATGTTAATATAGACACCACCTTATAAAATACCTGCTATGCTGATGAGGTAATGTTAATATAGACACCACCTTATAAAATACCTGCTGTGCTGATGAGGTAATGTTAATATAGACACCACCTTATAAAATACCTGCTGTGCTGATGAGGTAATGTTAATATCGACACCACCTTATAAAACACCTGCTGTGCTGATGAGATAATGTTAATATAGACACCACCTTATAAAACACCTGCTGTGCTGATGAGATAATGTTAATATAGACACCACCTTATAAAATACCTGCTATGCTGATGAGGTAATGTTAATATAGACACCACCTTATAAAATACCTGCTGTGCTGATGAGGTAATGTTAATATAGACACCACCTTATAAAATACCTGCTATGCTGATGAGGTAATGTTAATATAGACACCACCTTATAAAATACCTGCTGTGCTGATGAGGTAATGTTAATATAGACACCACCTTATAAAATACCTGCTGTGCTGATGAGGTAATGTTAATATAGACACCACCTTATAAAATACCTGCTATGCTGATGAGGTAATGTTAATATAGACACTACCTTATAAAATACCTGCTGTGCTGATGAGGTAATGTTAATATAGACACCACCTTATAAAATACCTGCTGTGCTGATGAGGTAATGTTAATATAGACACCACCTTATAAAACACCTGCTATGCTGATGAGGTAATGTTAATATAGACACCACCTTATAAAATACCTGCTGTGCTGATGAGGTAATGTTAATATAGACACCACCTTGTAAAATACCTGCTGTGCTGATGAGGTAATGTTAATATAGACACCACCTTATAAAATACCTGCTGTGCTGATGAGGTAATGTTAATATAGACACTACCTTATAAAATACCTGCTGTGCTGATGAGGTAATGTTAATATAGACACCACCTTATAAAATACCTGCTTTGCTGATGAGGTAATGTTAATATAGACACCACCTTATAAAATACCTGCTGTGCTGATGAGGTAATGTTAATATAGACACCACCTTATAAAATACCTGCTATGCTGATGAGGTAATGTTAATATAGACACCACCTTATAAAATACCTACTATGCTGATGAGGTAATGTTAATATAGACACCACCTTATAAAATACCTGCTGTGCTGATGAGGTAATGTTAATATAGACACTACCTTATAAAATACCTGCTATGCTGATGAGGTAATGTTAATATAGACACTACCTTATAAAATACCTGCTGTGCTGATGAGGTAATGTTGATATAGACACTACCTTATAAAATACCTGCTGTGCTGATGAGGTAATGTTAATATAGACACTACCTTATAAAATACCTGCTGTGCTGATGAGGTAATGTTAATATAGACACCACCTTATAAAATACCTGCTGTGCTGATGAGGTAATGTTAATATAGACACTACCTTATAAAACACCTGCTATGCTGATGAGGTAATGTTAATATAGACACCACCTTATAAAATACCTGCTGTGCTGATGAGGTAATGTTAATATAGACACCACCTTATAAAATACCTGCTGTGCTGATGAGGTAATGTTAATATAGACACCACCTTATAAAATACCTGCTGTGCTGATGAGGTAATGTTAATATAGACACTACCTTATAAAATACCTGCTGTGCTGATGAGGTAATGTTAATATAGACACCACCTTATAAAATACCTGCTGTGCTGATGAGGTAATGTTAATATAGACACCACCTTATAAAATACTTGCTGTGCTGATGAGGTAATGTTAATATAGACACTACCTTATAAAATACCTGCTGTGCTGATGAGGTAATGTTAATATAGACACTACCTTATAAAATACCTGCTGTGCTGATGAGGTAATGTTAATATAGACACCACCTTATAAAATACCTGCTGTGCTGATTAGGTAATGTTAATATAGACACCACCTTATAAAATACCTGCTGTGCTGATGAGGTAATGTTAATATAGACACCACCTTATAAAATACCTGCTGTGCTGATGAGGTAATGTTAATATAGACACTACCTTATAAAATACCTGCTGTGCTGATGAGGTAATGTTAATATAGACACCACCTTATAAAATACCTGCTGTGCTGATGAGGTAATGTTAATATAGACACCACCTTATAAAATACCTGCTATGCTGATGAGGTAATGTTAATATAGACACCACCTTATAAAATACCTGCTGTGCTGATGAGGTAATGTTAATATAGACACCACCTTATAAAATACCTGCTATGCTGATGAGGTAATGTTAATATAGAAACCACCTTATAAAACACCTGCTATGCTGATGATGTAATGTTAATATAGACACCACCTTATAAAATACCTGCTATGCTGATGAGGTAATGTTAATATAGACACCACCTTATAAAACACCTGCTATGCTGATGAGGTAATGTTAATATAGACACCACCTTATAAAATACCTGCTGTGCTGATGAGGTAATGTTAATATAGACACTACCTTATAAAATACCTGTTGTGCTGATGAGGTAATGTTAATATAGACACCACCTTGTAAAATACCTGCTGTGCTGATGAGGTAATGTTAATATAGACACCACCTTATAAAATACCTGCTATGCTGATGAGGTAATGTTAATATAGACACCACCTTATAAAATACCTGCTATGCTGATGAGGTAATGTTAATATAGACACCACCTTATAAAATACCTGCTATGCTGATGAGGTAATGTTAATATAGACACCACCTTATAAAATACCTGCTGTGCTGATGAGGTAATGTTAATATAGACACCACCTTATAAAATACCTGCTTTGCTGATGAGGTAATGTTAATATAGACACCACCTTATAAAATACCTGCTGTGCTGATGAGGTAATGTTAATATAGACACCACCTTATAAAATACCTGCTATGCTGATGAGGTAATGTTAATATAGACACCACCTTATAAAATACCTACTATGCTGATGAGGTAATGTTAATATAGACACCACCTTATAAAATACCTGCTGTGCTGATGAGGTAATGTTAATATAGACACTACCTTATAAAATACCTGCTATGCTGATGAGGTAATGTTAATATAGACACTACCTTATAAAATACCTGCTGTGCTGATGAGGTAATGTTGATATAGACACTACCTTATAAAATACCTGCTGTGCTGATGAGGTAATGTTAATATAGACACTACCTTATAAAATACCTGCTGTGCTGATGAGGTAATGTTAATATAGACACCACCTTATAAAATACCTGCTGTGCTGATGAGGTAATGTTAATATAGACACTACCTTATAAAACACCTGCTATGCTGATGAGGTAATGTTAATATAGACACCACCTTATAAAATACCTGCTGTGCTGATGAGGTAATGTTAATATAGACACCACCTTATAAAATACCTGCTGTGCTGATGAGGTAATGTTAATATAGACACCACCTTATAAAATACCTGCTGTGCTGATGAGGTAATGTTAATATAGACACCACCTTATAAAATACCTGCTGTGCTGATGAGGTAATGTTAATATAGACACTACCTTATAAAATACCTGCTGTGCTGATGAGGTAATGTTAATATAGACACCACCTTATAAAATACCTGCTGTGCTGATGAGGTAATGTTAATATAGACACCACCTTATAAAATACTTGCTGTGCTGATGAGGTAATGTTAATATAGACACTACCTTATAAAATACCTGCTGTGCTGATGAGGTAATGTTAATATAGACACTACCTTATAAAATACCTGCTGTGCTGATGAGGTAATGTTAATATAGACACCACCTTATAAAATACCTGCTGTGCTGATTAGGTAATGTTAATATAGACACCACCTTATAAAATACCTGCTGTGCTGATGAGGTAATGTTAATATAGACACCACCTTATAAAATACCTGCTGTGCTGATGAGGTAATGTTAATATAGACACTACCTTATAAAATACCTGCTGTGCTGATGAGGTAATGTTAATATAGACACCACCTTATAAAATACCTGCTGTGCTGATGAGGTAATGTTAATATAGACACCACCTTATAAAATACCTGCTATGCTGATGAGGTAATGTTAATATAGACACCACCTTATAAAATACCTGCTGTGCTGATGAGGTAATGTTAATATAGACACCACCTTATAAAATACCTGCTATGCTGATGAGGTAATGTTAATATAGAAACCACCTTATAAAACACCTGCTATGCTGATGATGTAATGTTAATATAGACACCACCTTATAAAATACCTGCTATGCTGATGAGGTAATGTTAATATAGACACCACCTTATAAAACACCTGCTATGCTGATGAGGTAATGTTAATATAGACACCACCTTATAAAATACCTGCTGTGCTGATGAGGTAATGTTAATATAGACACTACCTTATAAAATACCTGTTGTGCTGATGAGGTAATGTTAATATAGACACCACCTTGTAAAATACCTGCTGTGCTGATGAGGTAATGTTAATATAGACACCACCTTATAAAATACCTGCTATGCTGATGAGGTAATGTTAATATAGACACCACCTTATAAAATACCTGCTATGCTGATGAGGTAATGTTAATATAGACACCACCTTATAAAATACCTGCTATGCTGATGAGGTAATGTTAATATAGACACCACCTTATAAAATACCTGCTGTGCTGATGAGGTAATGTTAATATAGACACCACCTTATAAAATACCTGCTGTGCTGATGAGGTAATGTTAATATCGACACCACCTTATAAAACACCTGCTGTGCTGATGAGATAATGTTAATATAGACACCACCTTATAAAACACCTGCTGTGCTGATGAGATAATGTTAATATAGACACCACCTTATAAAATACCTGCTATGCTGATGAGGTAATGTTAATATAGACACCACCTTATAAAATACCTGCTGTGCTGATGAGGTAATGTTAATATAGACACCACCTTATAAAATACCTGCTATGCTGATGAGGTAATGTTAATATAGACACCACCTTATAAAATACCTGCTGTGCTGATGAGGTAATGTTAATATAGACACCACCTTATAAAATACCTGCTGTGCTGATGAGGTAATGTTAATATAGACACCACCTTATAAAATACCTGCTATGCTGATGAGGTAATGTTAATATAGACACTACCTTATAAAATACCTGCTGTGCTGATGAGGTAATGTTAATATAGACACCACCTTATAAAATACCTGCTGTGCTGATGAGGTAATGTTAATATAGACACCACCTTATAAAACACCTGCTATGCTGATGAGGTAATGTTAATATAGACACCACCTTATAAAATACCTGCTGTGCTGATGAGGTAATGTTAATATAGACACCACCTTGTAAAATACCTGCTGTGCTGATGAGGTAATGTTAATATAGACACCACCTTATAAAATACCTGCTGTGCTGATGAGGTAATGTTAATATAGACACTACCTTATAAAATACCTGCTGTGCTGATGAGGTAATGTTAATATAGACACCACCTTATAAAATACCTGCTTTGCTGATGAGGTAATGTTAATATAGACACCACCTTATAAAATACCTGCTGTGCTGATGAGGTAATGTTAATATAGACACCACCTTATAAAATACCTGCTATGCTGATGAGGTAATGTTAATATAGACACCACCTTATAAAATACCTACTATGCTGATGAGGTAATGTTAATATAGACACCACCTTATAAAATACCTGCTGTGCTGATGAGGTAATGTTAATATAGACACTACCTTATAAAATACCTGCTATGCTGATGAGGTAATGTTAATATAGACACTACCTTATAAAATACCTGCTGTGCTGATGAGGTAATGTTGATATAGACACTACCTTATAAAATACCTGCTGTGCTGATGAGGTAATGTTAATATAGACACTACCTTATAAAATACCTGCTGTGCTGATGAGGTAATGTTAATATAGACACCACCTTATAAAATACCTGCTGTGCTGATGAGGTAATGTTAATATAGACACTACCTTATAAAACACCTGCTATGCTGATGAGGTAATGTTAATATAGACACCACCTTATAAAATACCTGCTGTGCTGATGAGGTAATGTTAATATAGACACCACCTTATAAAATACCTGCTATGCTGATGAGGTAATGTTAATATAGACACCACCTTATAAAATACCTGCTATGCTGATGAGGTAATGTTAATATAGACACCACCTTATAAAATACCTGCTATGCTGATGAGGTAATGTTAATATAGACACCACCTTATAAAATACCTGCTGTGCTGATGAGGTAATGTTAATATAGACACCACCTTATAAAATACCTGCTATGCTGATGAGGTAATGTTAATATAGACACCACCTTATAAAATACCTGCTGTGCTGATGAGGTAATGTTAATATCGACACCACCTTATAAAACACCTGCTGTGCTGATGAGATAATGTTAATATAGACACCACCTTATAAAACACCTGCTGTGCTGATGAGATAATGTTAATATAGACACCACCTTATAAAATACCTGCTATGCTGATGAGGTAATGTTAATATAGACACCACCTTATAAAATACCTGCTGTGCTGATGAGGTAATGTTAATATAGACACCACCTTATAAAATACCTGCTATGCTGATGAGGTAATGTTAATATAGACACCACCTTATAAAATACCTGCTGTGCTGATGAGGTAATGTTAATATAGACACCACCTTATAAAATACCTGCTGTGCTGATGAGGTAATGTTAATATAGACACCACCTTATAAAATACCTGCTATGCTGATGAGGTAATGTTAATATAGACACTACCTTATAAAATACCTGCTGTGCTGATGAGGTAATGTTAATATAGACACCACCTTATAAAATACCTGCTGTGCTGATGAGGTAATGTTAATATAGACACCACCTTATAAAACACCTGCTATGCTGATGAGGTAATGTTAATATAGACACCACCTTATAAAATACCTGCTGTGCTGATGAGGTAATGTTAATATAGACACCACCTTGTAAAATACCTGCTGTGCTGATGAGGTAATGTTAATATAGACACCACCTTATAAAATACCTGCTGTGCTGATGAGGTAATGTTAATATAGACACTACCTTGTAAAATACCTGCTGTGCTGATGAGGTAATGTTAATATAGACACCACCTTATAAAATACCTGCTTTGCTGATGAGGTAATGTTAATATAGACACCACCTTATAAAATACCTGCTGTGCTGATGAGGTAATGTTAATATAGACACCACCTTATAAAATACCTGCTATGCTGATGAGGTAATGTTAATATAGACACCACCTTATAAAATACCTACTATGCTGATGAGGTAATGTTAATATAGACACCACCTTATAAAATACCTGCTGTGCTGATGAGGTAATGTTAATATAGACACTACCTTATAAAATACCTGCTATGCTGATGAGGTAATGTTAATATAGACACTACCTTATAAAATACCTGCTGTGCTGATGAGGTAATGTTGATATAGACACTACCTTATAAAATACCTGCTGTGCTGATGAGGTAATGTTAATATAGACACTACCTTATAAAATACCTGCTGTGCTGATGAGGTAATGTTAATATAGACACCACCTTATAAAATACCTGCTGTGCTGATGAGGTAATGTTAATATAGACACTACCTTATAAAACACCTGCTATGCTGATGAGGTAATGTTAATATAGACACCACCTTATAAAATACCTGCTGTGCTGATGAGGTAATGTTAATATAGACACCACCTTATAAAATACCTGCTGTGCTGATGAGGTAATGTTAATATAGACACCACCTTATAAAATACCTGCTGTGCTGATGAGGTAATGTTAATATAGACACCACCTTATAAAATACCTGCTGTGCTGATGAGGTAATGTTAATATAGACACCACCTTATAAAATACCTGCTGTGCTGATGAGGTAATGTTAATATAGACACCACCTTATAAAATACCTGCTGTGCTGATGAGGTAATGTTAATATAGACACCACCTTATAAAATACCTGCTGTGCTTGATGAGGTAATGTTAATATAGACACTACCTTATAAAATACCTGCTGTGCTGATGAGGTAATGTTAATATAGACACTACCTTATAAAATACCTGCTGTGCTGATGAGGTAATGTTAATATAGACACCACCTTATAAAATACCTGCTGTGCTGATTAGGTAATGTTAATATAGACACCACCTTATAAAATACCTGCTGTGCTGATGAGGTAATGTTAATATAGACACCACCTTATAAAATACCTGCTGTGCTGATGAGGTAATGTTAATATAGACACTACCTTATAAAATACCTGCTGTGCTGATGAGGTAATGTTAATATAGACACCACCTTATAAAATACCTGCTGTGCTGATGAGGTAATGTTAATATAGACACCACCTTATAAAATACCTGCTATGCTGATGAGGTAATGTTAATATAGACACCACCTTATAAAATACCTGCTGTGCTGATGAGGTAATGTTAATATAGACACCACCTTATAAAATACCTGCTATGCTGATGAGGTAATGTTAATATAGAAACCACCTTATAAAACACCTGCTATGCTGATGATGTAATGTTAATATAGACACCACCTTATAAAATACCTGCTATGCTGATGAGGTAATGTTAATATAGACACCACCTTATAAAACACCTGCTATGCTGATGAGGTAATGTTAATATAGACACCACCTTATAAAATACCTGCTGTGCTGATGAGGTAATGTTAATATAGACACTACCTTATAAAATACCTGTTGTGCTGATGAGGTAATGTTAATATAGACACCACCTTGTAAAATACCTGCTGTGCTGATGAGGTAATGTTAATATAGACACCACCTTATAAAATACCTGCTATGCTGATGAGGTAATGTTAATATAGACACCACCTTATAAAATACCTGCTATGCTGATGAGGTAATGTTAATATAGACACCACCTTATAAAATACCTGCTATGCTGATGAGGTAATGTTAATATAGACACCACCTTATAAAATACCTGCTGTGCTGATGAGGTAATGTTAATATAGACACCACCTTATAAAATACCTGCTATGCTGATGAGGTAATGTTAATATAGACACCACCTTATAAAATACCTGCTGTGCTGATGAGGTAATGTTAATATCGACACCACCTTATAAAACACCTGCTGTGCTGATGAGATAATGTTAATATAGACACCACCTTATAAAACACCTGCTGTGCTGATGAGATAATGTTAATATAGACACCACCTTATAAAATACCTGCTATGCTGATGAGGTAATGTTAATATAGACACCACCTTATAAAATACCTGCTGTGCTGATGAGGTAATGTTAATATAGACACCACCTTATAAAATACCTGCTATGCTGATGAGGTAATGTTAATATAGACACCACCTTATAAAATACCTGCTGTGCTGATGAGGTAATGTTAATATAGACACCACCTTATAAAATACCTGCTGTGCTGATGAGGTAATGTTAATATAGACACCACCTTATAAAATACCTGCTATGCTGATGAGGTAATGTTAATATAGACACTACCTTATAAAATACCTGCTGTGCTGATGAGGTAATGTTAATATAGACACCACCTTATAAAATACCTGCTGTGCTGATGAGGTAATGTTAATATAGACACCACCTTATAAAACACCTGCTATGCTGATGAGGTAATGTTAATATAGACACCACCTTATAAAATACCTGCTGTGCTGATGAGGTAATGTTAATATAGACACCACCTTGTAAAATACCTGCTGTGCTGATGAGGTAATGTTAATATAGACACCACCTTATAAAATACCTGCTGTGCTGATGAGGTAATGTTAATATAGACACTACCTTATAAAATACCTGCTGTGCTGATGAGGTAATGTTAATATAGACACCACCTTATAAAATACCTGCTTTGCTGATGAGGTAATGTTAATATAGACACCACCTTATAAAATACCTGCTGTGCTGATGAGGTAATGTTAATATAGACACCACCTTATAAAATACCTGCTATGCTGATGAGGTAATGTTAATATAGACACCACCTTATAAAATACCTACTATGCTGATGAGGTAATGTTAATATAGACACCACCTTATAAAATACCTGCTGTGCTGATGAGGTAATGTTAATATAGACACTACCTTATAAAATACCTGCTATGCTGATGAGGTAATGTTAATATAGACACTACCTTATAAAATACCTGCTGTGCTGATGAGGTAATGTTGATATAGACACTACCTTATAAAATACCTGCTGTGCTGATGAGGTAATGTTAATATAGACACTACCTTATAAAATACCTGCTGTGCTGATGAGGTAATGTTAATATAGACACCACCTTATAAAATACCTGCTGTGCTGATGAGGTAATGTTAATATAGACACTACCTTATAAAACACCTGCTATGCTGATGAGGTAATGTTAATATAGACACCACCTTATAAAATACCTGCTGTGCTGATGAGGTAATGTTAATATAGACACCACCTTATAAAATACCTGCTATGCTGATGAGGTAATGTTAATATAGACACCACCTTATAAAATACCTGCTTTGCTGATGAGGTAATGTTAATATAGACACCACCTTATAAAATACCTGCTGTGCTGATGAGGTAATGTTAATATAGACACCACCTTATAAAATACCTGCTATGCTGATGAGGTAATGTTAATATAGACACCACCTTATAAAATACCTACTATGCTGATGAGGTAATGTTAATATAGACACCACCTTATAAAATACCTGCTGTGCTGATGAGGTAATGTTAATATAGACACTACCTTATAAAATACCTGCTATGCTGATGAGGTAATGTTAATATAGACACTACCTTATAAAATACCTGCTGTGCTGATGAGGTAATGTTGATATAGACACTACCTTATAAAATACCTGCTGTGCTGATGAGGTAATGTTAATATAGACACCACCTTATAAAATACCTGCTGTGCTGATGAGGTAATGTTAATATAGACACTACCTTATAAAACACCTGCTATGCTGATGAGGTAATGTTAATATAGACACCACCTTATAAAATACCTGCTGTGCTGATGAGGTAATGTTAATATAGACACCACCTTATAAAATACCTGCTGTGCTGATGAGGTAATGTTAATATAGACACCACCTTATAAAATACCTGCTGTGCTGATGAGGTAATGTTAATATAGACACCACCTTATAAAATACCTGCTGTGCTGATGAGGTAATGTTAATATAGACACTACCTTATAAAATACCTGCTGTGCTGATGAGGTAATGTTAATATAGACACCACCTTATAAAATACCTGCTGTGCTGATGAGGTAATGTTAATATAGACACCACCTTATAAAATACTTGCTGTGCTGATGAGGTAATGTTAATATAGACACTACCTTATAAAATACCTGCTGTGCTGATGAGGTAATGTTAATATAGACACTACCTTATAAAATACCTGCTGTGCTGATGAGGTAATGTTAATATAGACACCACCTTATAAAATACCTGCTATGCTGATGAGGTAATGTTAATATAGACACCACCTTATAAAATACCTGCTGTGCTGATGAGGTAATGTTAATATAGACACCACCTTATAAAATACCTGCTGTGCTGATGAGGTAATGTTAATATAGACACTACCTTATAAAATACCTGCTGTGCTGATGAGGTAATGTTAATATAGACACCACCTTATAAAATACCTGCTGTGCTGATGAGGTAATGTTAATATAGACACCACCTTATAAAATACCTGCTATGCTGATGAGGTAATGTTAATATAGACACCACCTTATAAAATACCTGCTGTGCTGATGAGGTAATGTTAATATAGACACCACCTTATAAAATACCTGCTATGCTGATGAGGTAATGTTAATATAGACACCACCTTATAAAACACCTGCTATGCTGATGAGGTAATGTTAATATAGACACCACCTTATAAAATACCTGCTATGCTGATGAGGTAATGTTAATATAGACACCACCTTATAAAACACCTGCTATGCTGATGAGGTAATGTTAATATAGACACCACCTTATAAAATACCTGCTGTGCTGATGAGGTAATGTTAATATAGACACTACCTTATAAAATACCTGTTGTGCTGATGAGGTAATGTTAATATAGACACCACCTTGTAAAATACCTGCTGTGCTGATGAGGTAATGTTAATATAGACACCACCTTATAAAATACCTGCTATGCTGATGAGGTAATGTTAATATAGACACCACCTTATAAAATACCTGCTATGCTGATGAGGTAATGTTAATATAGACACCACCTTATAAAATACCTGCTATGCTGATGAGGTAATGTTAATATAGACACCACCTTATAAAATACCTGCTGTGCTGATGAGGTAATGTTAATATAGACACCACCTTGTAAAATACCTGCTGTCTTGATGAGGTAATGTTAATATAGACACCACCTTATAAAAACCTGCTGCTGATGAGATAATGTTAATATAGACACCACCTTATAAAATACCTGCTGTGCTGATGAGGTAATGTTAATATAGACACCACCTTATAAAATACCTGCTGTGCTGATGAGGTAATGTTAATATAGACACCACCTTATAAAATACCTGCTATGCTGATGAGGTAATGTTAATATAGACACCACCTTATAAAATACCTGCTGTGCTGATGAGGTAATGTTAATATAGACACCACCTTATAAAATACCTGCTATGCTGATGAGGTAATGTTAATATAGACACCACCTTATAAAATACCTGCTATGCTGATGAGGTAATGTTAATATAGACACTACCTTATAAAATACCTGCTGTGCTGATGAGGTAATGTTAATATAGACACCACCTTATAAAATACCTGCTGTGCTGATGAGGTAATGTTAATATAGACACCACCTTATAAAACACCTGCTATGCTGATGAGGTAATGTTAATATAGACACCACCTTATAAAATACCTGCTGTGCTGATGAGGTAATGTTAATATAGACACCACCTTGTAAAATACCTGCTGTGCTGATGAGGTAATGTTAATATAGACACCACCTTATAAAATACCTGCTGTGCTGATGAGGTAATGTTAATATAGACACTACCTTATAAAATACCTGCTGTGCTGATGAGGTAATGTTAATATAGACACCACCTTATAAAATACCTGCTTTGCTGATGAGGTAATGTTAATATAGACACCACCTTATAAAATACCTGCTGTGCTGATGAGGTAATGTTAATATAGACACCACCTTATAAAATACCTGCTATGCTGATGAGGTAATGTTAATATAGACACCACCTTATAAAATACCTACTATGCTGATGAGGTAATGTTAATATAGACACCACCTTATAAAATACCTGCTGTGCTGATGAGGTAATGTTAATATAGACACTACCTTATAAAATACCTGCTATGCTGATGAGGTAATGTTAATATAGACACTACCTTATAAAATACCTGCTGTGCTGATGAGGTAATGTTGATATAGACACTACCTTATAAAATACCTGCTGTGCTGATGAGGTAATGTTAATATAGACACTACCTTATAAAATACCTGCTGTGCTGATGAGGTAATGTTAATATAGACACCACCTTATAAAATACCTGCTGTGCTGATGAGGTAATGTTAATATAGACACTACCTTATAAAACACCTGCTATGCTGATGAGGTAATGTTAATATAGACACCACCTTATAAAATACCTGCTGTGCTGATGAGGTAATGTTAATATAGACACCACCTTATAAAATACCTGCTGTGCTGATGAGGTAATGTTAATATAGACACCACCTTATAAAATACCTGCTGTGCTGATGAGGTAATGTTAATATAGACACCACCTTATAAAATACCTGCTGTGCTGATGAGGTAATGTTAATATAGACACTACCTTATAAAATACCTGCTGTGCTGATGAGGTAATGTTAATATAGACACTACCTTATAAAATACCTGCTGTGCTGATGAGGTAATGTTAATATAGACACCACCTTATAAAATACCTGCTGTGCTGATGAGGTAATGTTAATATAGACACTACCTTATAAAATACCTGCTGTGCTGATGAGGTAATGTTAATATAGACACTACCTTATAAAATACCTGTTGTGCTGATGAGGTAATGTTAATATAGACACCACCTTATAAAATACCTGTTGTGCTGATGAGGTAATGTTAATATAGACACTACCTTATAAAATACCTGTTGTGCTGATGAGGTAATGTTAATATAGACACTACCTTATAAAATACCTGCTGTGCTGAAGAGGTAATGTTAATATAGACACTACCTTATAAAATACCTGTTGTGCTGATGAGGTAATGTTAATATAGACACCACCTTATAAAATACCTGCTGTGCTGATGAGGTAATGTTAATATAGACACCACCTTATAAAATACCTGCTGTGCTGATGAGGTAATGTTAATATAGACACTACCTTATAAAATACCTGCTATGCTGATTAGGTAAGATATTACTTTTTATTAACAAACGTATTGCAATAAGGAAGCTGGTCACACCACACACAAAGTGAATGGAGTGAGAGCCAGCGCACAAAGAATGTGAAAGCATTATAGTCAAGCTATATCATGCAAGCATCTGCAAAACACGTGATGTTATGTATGTGTATGTGTGTGTGGAAAGGAGAGACGGAACTGGGGTTACAGGGGTACAGACTAGAATGAAAAGGTTGTCTCAGTCTGTCGCAACTGAAATTGCAACAAGTGGTTCTGTGAAAATTGTATTTAATCAGAAGCCACTGCTAGATTTCTGGATTGGGCTGCGCTCAGAGTGTCCTGCCTTGGCAAATTGCGCTGTTAAGACACTGATGCCCTTTGCAACCACGTACCTATGTGAGAGTGGATTCTCGGCCCTCACTAGCATGAAAACTAAATACAGGCACAGACTGTGTGTGGAAAATGATTTAAGACTGAGACTCTCTCCAATACAGCCCAACATTGCAGAGTTATGTGCATCCTTTCAAGCACACCCTTCTCATTAACCTGTGGTGAGTTATTCACCAATTTCGATGAACAAATAAGGTTTTATATGTAAGATGGTTAAATAAAGAGCAAAATTATTGATTATTATTATATTATTATTTGTGCCCTTTGTCACTTCCCACGAGCCGGGTTGTGACAAAAACACACTCATTCTTATGTTTATTAAATGTATTGTATAGTGTGTGTGTGTGGCAGGCTTACAATGATGGCAAAAAAACAACATTTGAGAGTGCGCTGACCCTGGTGCTAGAGGGGGTACGCAGTTGGAGGTTGAATGTTTGAAGAGGTACGGGACTATAAAAAGTTTGGGAACCACTTCTATAGAGGATAAGCAGCCTCTAAAATATATGTAAACAGACTATACATTTCGAAATGTTTGTTTTCTTGGAAAGCTGTGAGTGCTATTATATGATACAATGTCAGTACATGTTGCATTTACAACTTGTCTAAGTCCTTTCATCTACTGATTTCAGCCAGTGTATTGACAGCACTGTTTGAATGGAAAGTTGGCATATTGGCAGTTAATTTTGAAAATGTATGGAATCAGTCCTCTAACACTGTCTGCCTAGCTAGCTAACAAACATACAGTGCAGATACATTCTTCAAATTCATTATTTTACACAGTATCTTATCACAGCTCTGGCAAACCATGGTTGACCAACTCCCTGACCAAAATGGCTGCCCTTTTATCCCATCATAAGAAGGTTCATGTCCATTCTAGTATTCTAATTCTATGGTCATTTTGGTTTGTTTACTGTTCTTGTTGGGTCTTCTGGTCCCCACAAGTATAGTAAAACACGTCCACACACATACACAAAATGGATCTTGTTTGTAACCATCAAGCCTAGGCCTATGAAAAGGAGACAATATGATGTCCATCTAGCCTGGAGGATCAAATGATTGTCCAAAAACAAAGCTTCAGGTGGCACTGGTTGGCTGTCAGTTTGCCTTTCACGAATTTCAAAATACAATTTGAAAAGCACCGTTTGAAAAGCACCATCATCACTACCACAACCACCACCGCATAGTGCTGAAAAGATAATACTGATCTGTTAGTAGAATCTAAAAAAAATTCTCAACAGCTTTTGAGTGATTCTGAACGAACAGCACTTTTTTTCAAAGTACCTTATCTTTACCCCAAAATGGCAAAATGAAAATGTATGAAAAATAAAAAAAAATACAGAAATACCTTATTTACAGCCAGCTTGGAGTTTGCCAAAAGGTGCCTAAAGGACTCTTAGACCATGATAAACAAGATTCCCCGGTCTGATGACACCAAGATTGAACTCTTTGGCCTGAATGCCAAGAGTCACATCTGAAGGAAACCTGGCACCACCCCAACGGTGAAGCATGGTGGTGGCAGCATCATGCTGTGGGATGTTTTTCAGCTGCACGGACTGGGAGACTAGTCAGGATCGAGGGAAAGATGAACGGAGCAAAGTACAGAGAGATCCTCGATGGAAACCTGCTCCAGAGTGCTCAGGACCTGAATGTCCTTGAGTGGCCCAGCCAGAGCCAAGACTTAAACCTGATCAAACATCTCTGGAGACCTGAAAATAACTGTGCAGACAATTTGTTTTTTGAAGTAGCTTATCTTGATATATCGGCACGAGCATATCGGCCATCACCAGTGAGTAGCCTATGCTTTATCTTCATCATTTTGGCAAACTCCAAGAGGGCTGTCATGTGCCTTTTACTGAGGAGTGGCTTCCGTTTGGCCACTTTACCATAGGCCTGATTGGTGGAGAGCTGCAGAGATGGTTGTCCTTCTGGAAGGTTCTCCCATCTCCACAGAGGAAGTCTGGAGCTCTGTCAATGTGACAATCGAGTTCTTGGCCATCTCCCTGACCATGGCCCTTCTCCCCCGATTACTCAGTTTGGCCGGGCGGACAACTCTAGGAAGAGTCTTGGTGGTTTTAAACTTTTTCCATTTCAGAATGATGGAGGCCACTGTGTTCTTGGGGATCTCCAATGCTGCAGGAATTTTTTGGTACCCTTCCCCAGATCTGTGGTTTTTGCTCTGACATGCTTTGTCAACTATGGGACCTTATATAGAGAGGTTTGTGGCTTTCCAAATCATGTCCAATCAATTGAATTGACCAAAGGTGAACTCCAATCAAGTTGTAGAAACATCTCAAGGATGATCATTGGAAACAGGATGCACCTGACCTCAATTTCGAGTCTCATCGTAAAGGGTCTGAATACTTATGTAAATAAGGTATTTCAGTTTTTATTTGTAATACAATTGCAAACATTTCTATAAAAACCTGTTTTCTCACTTTGTCATTATGGGGTATTGTGATGTCATTATGGGGTATTGTGATGTCATTATGGGGTATTGTGTGTAGATTGATAAGGATTTTTTGTTGTTATTTAATCCATTTTAGAATAAGACTAACGTAACAAAATGTGGGAAAAGGGAAGGGGTCTGAATACTTTCTGAATGCGCTGTATTGCAGCAATTACCAAGAAAAGCTAGTTCCTACCGTACCCAACAAATTACAGCAATAGACTAATGATATTAATTTTACAAAAGGCCTACTTATAACCTCTCTTAAACTAAATACAGAGAACACAGTTAAAAAGACAGATCCAACTTCATTTAGCCAACTCAAATTTCTCAACAGAATTCTATAAAACACGTTTTGCATATTTAAATAACTGGTTTAGATTAATAAATAGGTTACAATAATAACAATGATATGCAAAAACAATAAGGATAAAAACAAATGATTATGAATACGAAAATAAATAAATTTCTGAAATTGCATCCTAGCGAGTTGCACACTAGTGACGTTTGTGTGGTATTAAAACAAATACTCTGCTAATGTCTTTTATCGTGTAAATGACGTAGAATTGCATGAAATGCGTTCATAGAATCAACCAATAGGTAGCTAGATCCACGCAAAAAAAACTTGGAGTTTTCAAGTTTCGGAGTTGTCATGAAAGCCGGATAACGCCCTCGTAAGAAGACGCAACGTGTGGACAGCAGATATAGGAAGTTACAAGTCGTCAAGGACGAGAACAACTTGTCTACAAGATTTTCGATGACCATTCAAATTGCATTAAATCTCAAGTGTCGAGTTGCTGCCAACTAAATCTAAATTATTGTTGCTTTTATGTTCATATTTTACATTATTTTTTACTTTCAGTTGCGTATGTGATTTTTTTATATTTTTTTTATCAACTTGTTTTGGAATCCTGGTGGAAAAGAAGCCTTCCTTGTTGTTAACTATAGAGTTGTAGAGCATAGAAATGACCGGACCGTAATGTCAGGTGAGGAATAACATTTGATATCACAGGTGTTGAATGTGCTTGTCTCTGGTTGACATATTATGTATGGAATGGGCATTAGGGAAATCGTATGAAAGTTGTGAGCTCTGTGAGAATACTGAAGATTATTGAATTGTGGACGTGAAACAGAAGCATTTGGCATTTTTTTCCTCTGTTCTGGTGTGTCCAGTTTTTTTACAGGCTGAGACAAGACTAGTAACGCGCTCGCTTCTCATGGGAACTGGGTTAATTTGTAACTGGGTGTCACCTTTCCCTTTCTTTTCTCTTCTCTAGACACATTATCCTGTTAAATCTCTGCACCTCATAAAACCCTGAATAGAGTTAGAAAATGTGTAGCATAAATATGTATATGTCAGCAGAAATAGAATAAAAAGTAATATTCACATTCCCCTTTTTATGTTATTATTTTGTGTTTTGTAAAAGCTACGATTGTAGAAAGTGTCATGTCACTTGCACTGTAATGTTTATCTCTGTCTGTCTGTCTGTGTCTTTCTCTCTTTCCCTTTTTCCCCCTCATTCGTCTCTCTTGCTCTCTCCTGCCCAGTGGTTGCATGCTGATTGGAGGAGGGCAGTGCCAGTGTCAACCAGCAGGATGAGTGTGTCTGACGGTGTGACGAGAACAACCAGCTTGGACGTAGATCAATTACAGCAACGGCAGACCATCTTCCTCCAGATCTACCCGCGTCTGCCCCAGGACACAGCTGCATGTTGTACCCTCCAGGTCAGCCCTCGGGCCACGGCCGCTACGGTTATCCAGAACGCAGGGGCCACGCTGGGCCTGGACATGACCCGGCACTACGCCCTCCTGGAGGTCAGGCAGGACGGAGGGGCTGAGAGGATGCTAGGGGACTCTGAGATGCCCGTGGAGAGGGTGTTGCTGTGGCCCCCAGGGGCCCGGAACCAGCATCCCCAGGAGGAGGGGTACTACTTCATCCTGCAAACCCAAGGAAGTGGAGGGGATCTGGGGTCAGGGACTGGCGGTAGTGAGGTACCTTCACCGGAGGAATATGATGACCTGTGCAGCCTCTCCACCCTGACCGAGGACACTATCCGGGCCGCATTGCGCCAGCGCTTCTACGAACACAACATCTACACGTACGCCAGCGGCATCCTGGTCGCCATTAACCCCTTCAAGTTCCTACCCATCTATAACCCGAAGTATGTCAAAATGTACAACAACCAGCCACTGGGAAAACTGAGCCCTCACATCTTTGCGGTGGCGGATGTGGCGTACCACACCATGCTGAAGAAGCAGGAGAACCAGTGTGTGGTGATATCAGGGGAGAGCGGATCAGGGAAAACGCAGAGCGCCAATTTCCTGATTCACTGTCTGACGGCGTTGAGCCAGAAGGGCTACAGCAGCGGGGTGGAGAGGACCATATTAGGAGCAGGGCCTGTCCTGGAGGTAAGGGGATAGAGAGGGTGGTGTGTGTGTGTGTGTGTGTGTGTGTGTGTGTGTGTGTGTGTGTGTGTGTGTGTGTGTGTGTGTGTGTGTGTGTGTGTGTGTGTGTGTGTGTGTGTGTGTGTGTGTGTGTGTGTGTGTGTGTGTGTGTGTGTGTGTGTGTGTGTGTGTGTGTGTGTGAAATAACCGTGTAACTGACGGTTATGGATGAAGATCGTCATGAAAATAAAATAACTGTCAAAAGTCGTTTAAATAGGCCTCGTCTACATCCATTTCTTGAACGATAAAAAAATAAATAATGTTTTACATTGTTTTTATGTAGATAATCCTTACCTAATAGCGGGAGTGTTTACTAATGATTATACGCCGTTGTTTTGCTCACTTATACAGTGCTTAGTCTGTCTATTAAACATTCTACATCTCCTCCTCTTTCCAACTGGTCTTTGATGCAGGAGCAGTTAATACGCGCGATGCGTGGGGGAGTAGACCGCTATAGGCTACGGCACTAAAGTAAAAACAAAATCATAGTAATTGTTTGATGTGTGGACTTTTTTGTTGTTGTTGCTTTAATCTCTTCGCCTCATTTCCTGTTGTGCTGCTGGTGCCTTCTGGAAAGACTGAATATTATCTCTAGTAGCCATGTTAGAGCGGTTGTCATGGTTTCTGTGTTATGTTTTTTTTTACGAGGAGATAGTAAATCTAACACACTATCTTGTTTTTATAGTTTCTTAATAAAGATACACTTTGTAGTTTCATAATGCTCGATGGCCGCATCTATAAGGTGCTATGAATGTTAGTAAAGCAGTATAAGACTTCATAATGAGAAGTGTAACTGATCTAGACTCCAGAGAAGAGACCCTGGCCAGACCTGCAGTAGTTTGAGATTATCTTTGGGTGAAAGACTTCAGATGAGAACTCAGCTGCTATGTGGTAAACCAGGCAACTCTAGAGCAGGCAGGAAGCAGGAAGCCATATACACACATGAACGAAGAGCTACTGTTTGCACCCAAAAGTGTGGCCTCAGATTTATTTATTTACAGCTGGATGTGTCAATGAAAAGCTAGACAAACACTATGACTGCGTCTCAAACGGCACCCTATTCCCTATATAGTGCACTTCTTTTGACCAGAGCCCTATGGTCCCAAATGGCTCTGGTCAAAAGTAGTGCACTATATAGGGAATAGAGTGCCGTTTGAGACTCTGTTTTCTCTGTGTTTTCTATACAGCTGTCAGGGTTAGGAAGCAGAACATTCTCTGCCAAAGCTGCATTCCATCTGGTGTGGGGGAATACCTAGTGCAAAGGCCCGTGTCCTACCCCACCCCACGCCTTCCCAAGAAGCACTCTGTTCCCGCCCTTACCCAAGGTGCATTGTGATCCCTAGATTCTTTCTTTTATCTCTGTGAACAGGTCCAACAGGTTTCTCTCAGGGGGTTTTCCTGTTTCTTACCTAAACAGTCCTCTGTTTTTCCTTCCCTCTCTTTCTCATAATCTCTCCATCTGTCATTACGTGACGTTCATTCGCCGTTGGCAGTCATTGTCCGACGCTGAGGCTTGCATAGCTGCAGGAGAAGGGAAGGTCTCTGATTATTTGCGAGAGTATTTTTCAGAGTATTAATTAAGTGCTGTGAGAAGGAAAGGAAACAGGAAATAGTTGTAAATGATTAGGTTGTGTGAAGTGAATTTCCCTCCGGTTTAACTGAGAGGACAGTGTGAACAACAACATGCAGTATAACCACTGACCATACTTAGGACTGTGGCGGTCACAACATTTAGTCAGCCGGTGATTGGCAAGCAAATAACTGTCAGTGTCACGCTAATTGACCGTTAATTAACATTAACACATTTAGCATCGCCTGGCTTCCACACATAAGCCATTTTTAAAATGTTGAATAAATCCATGTAATATAGCCTGATAGTAGGCTACATGATGCACTTAAATAGAGAATGGAGGATGCTTTTCCCCGTGGTTTATTTTCATGCCAGCCAGGTAGGCTATACTCCTGTTGTAAATATATGTGCTTAATATTAGGAGCGATGATAAATGCATATAGTGGGCCTAGCCTATAGAAAGCTGATGGGATCCTCCTATTTTTAAGAGGCCATCAAAACTCTGTTTTCTCCCGCAATTGCAGAGCCTATAGAAATGTTGTGCAACATGAGCTCATGGTGTGACAGGGCCGTCACAATGGGCTCTCATGAAGTGTTTGATTAGATGTTCCATTACATTTGTATTGATGTCAGAGTATTTGGAGGCACAATAGAGTGCTGAGTACCAGGCAGTTGGCAAGTGTGGTAGGTTTCTAATGACCATCAGCAGCATCAGAGCTTGGAAGAAGCCTAATTACCGTGACTAAACAGTCATGTGGAATTTAACTGCCTTTGTGACTCATGACTGCCGGTGTGGCGGGTAATACGGTCACCATAACAACCCTAACCATACCTCTGTCTATATGATGTCAGTTTACCTGATGTAACCTTACAGAGATAGTTGTGCAAATCCAGGCAGATCCTTGATTTTGGTCCCCTTTGACCAAATGTCCATCATTAGCTTGATGTTTTTTAACATTTTTTTAATGTTACCTTTATTTAACTAGGCAAGTCAGTTAAGTACAAATTCTTAATTTAAATGACAGCCTAGGAACACTGGGTTAACTGCCTTGTTCAGGGGCAGAACAACAGTTTTTTACCTTGTCAGCTCGGGGATTCGATCTTGCAACCTTTCGGTTACTGGCCCAACACTCTAACCACTAGGCTACCTGACACCCACTTCTCACAGTGCTCAGTAATAAAGGGGAGCCTAGCCTATATCAAGTTTTTAATTACTTCTTTACTAAAGGACACGTACGAAGCTATATCGTGTGTACTACTTCCTTTCCGCCTTCAGGAAGTCAGAAGCACACTAGGTAGTTACTACAGGAACCTCGGTACTGTTTAATGTATACAGTTGGTGCCTTTTTGTCTCTACTCTCTCTGAGTCTAATTAGCCAGTTGCATTACATTATCCATAATCACATGACACTGGATCACTGTATGCATAATGCCCACTCATTAATGAGGATGACCGTTGATTTAAACAACTGATATTAAACACTTTTACCATTTTCTCATTGCTCTACCGTCTGCACTGAGAAAGCATCAAGGTCCAGGGCCTGTATTCATAAAGTGCCTCAGAGTGCTGATCTAGGATCAGGTCCCCCCCCTGTCCATGTAATCTTATTCATTGTGATCTAAAAGGCTAAACAGATCCTAGAACAGCAATCCTACTCTAAGACGTTTTATAAAAACAGTACTAGATTCTCCACAGTGTTTTGGACGAACCTCTGGTGTCCTGATGGACTCCCCATGATGAGAGGTAACACTATGATGGCGGAGAACTAGACTCCCCCCTTCTCTCGATCTGAGAGCAAAAAACTACACTCTTCACATGGTTAGGAGACGTAAGGCCTCTTCTGCACTGTTCAACCAGTCGAGTAAATGTGGAGGAGGAGTGAAGATGGAGTGTCGCCTTGCTAACATCCCAAAGCTGTTTCCCCTGGAAACAGGAACATCTGGTTGTTGGACTGGGCAGAGACTGGATGTTCTGCTTTTCAAGGGAAATGGCTTTTTGATGTTAACAAGGCGACGCTTTTACGCCTGCCTGACAATTCCTGCTTACCATATATACAACAACTCTCTCTAATTACACTCCTCTCTCTCTCTCCTTCTCGATTGTTCTCTCTCTCTCACACACACGTTCACCCTGTCTCTCTCTCTCACACACACGTTCACCCTGTCTCTCTCTCTCTCTCACACACGTTCACCCTGTCTCTCTCACACACGTTCACCCTGTCTCTCTCTCTCACACACACGTTCACCCTGTCTCTCTCTCTCTCACACACACGTTCACCCTGTCTCTCTCTCTCACACGCGTTCACCCTGTCTCTCTCTCTCTCACACACACGTTCACCCTGTCTCTCTCACACACGTTCACCCTGTCTCTCTCTCTCTCACACACGTTCACCCTGTCTCTCTCTCTCACACACACGTTCACCCTGTCTCTCTCTCTCTCTCACACACGTTCACCCTGTCTCTCTCTCTCTCACACACATGTTCACCCTGTCTCTCTCTCTCTCTCTCACACACACACGTTCACCCTGTCTCTCTCTCTCACACACACACGTTCACCGTGTCTCTCTCTCTCTCACACACATGTTCACCCTGTCTCTCTCTCTCTCTCTCACACACACACGTTCACCCTGTCTCTCTCTCTCACACACACACGTTCACCTTGTCTCTCTCTCTCTCACACACACACGTTCACCCTGTCTCTCTCTCTCACACACGTTCACCCTGTCTCTCTCTCTCTCTCTCACACACGTTCACCCTGTCTCTCTCTCTCTCTCTCACACACGTTCACCCTGTCTCTCTCTCTCTCTCTCTCTCTCTCTCTCTCTCTCTCTCACACACACACGTTCACCCTGTCCTCTCTCTCTCTCTCTCTCTCTCTCTCACACACACGTTCACCCTGTCTCTCTCTCTCTCTCTCTCTCTCTCTCACACACACACGTTCACCGTGTCTCTCTCTCTCTCACACACATGTTCACCCTGTCTCTCTCTCTCTCTCTCACACACACACGTTCACCCTGTCTCTCTCTCTCACACACACACGTTCACCTTGTCTCTCTCTCTCTCACACACACACGTTCACCCTGTCTCTCTCTCTCACACACGTTCACCCTGTCTCTCTCTCTCTCTCACACACGTTCACCCTGTCTCTCTCTCTCTCTCTCACACACGTTCACCCTGCTCTCTCTCTCTCTCTCTCTCTCTCTCTCACACACACACGTTCACCCTGTCTCTCTCTCTCTCTCTCTCTCTCTCACACACACAAGTTCACCCTGCTCTCTCTCTCTCACACACGTTCACCCTGTCTCTCTCTCTCTCACACACGTTCACCCTGTCTCTCTCTCTCACACACATGTTCACCCTGTCTCTCTCTCTCTCTCTCTCACACACACACGTTCACCCTGTCTCTCTCTCTCTCTCTACACACACACGTTCACCCTGTCTCTCTCTCTCACACACACACGTTCACCCTGTCTCTCTCTCTCTCACACACGTTCACCCTGTCTCTCTCTCTCTCACACACACGTTCACCTTGCCTCTCTCTCTCTCACACACACAAGTTCACCCTGTCTCTCTCTCTCTCACACACGTTCACCCTGTCTCTCTCTCTCTCACACACATGTTCACCCTGTCTCTCTCTCTCCTCTCACACACACACGTTCACCCTGTCTCTCTCTCTCTCTCTCTCACACACGTTCACCCTGTCTCTCTCTCTCTCTCTCTCACACACACACGTTCACCCTGTCTCTCTCTCTCACACACGTTCACCCTGTCTCTCTCTCTCTCACACACGTTCACCCTGTCTCTCTCTCTCTCTCTCACACACACACGTTCACCCTGTCTCTCTCTCTCTCTCACACACATGTTCACCCTGTCTCTCTCTCTCTCTCACACACACACGTTCACCCTGTCTCTCTCTCTCTCACACACATGTTCACCCTGTCTCTCTCTCCTCTCTTTCTCACACACACACGTTCACCCTGCTCTCTCTCTCTCTCTCTCTCTCACACACGTTCACCCTGTCTCTCTCTCTCTCTCACACACGTTCACCCTGTCTCTCTCTCTCTCTCTCACACACGTTCACCCTGTCTCTCTCTCTCTCACACACGTTCACCCTGTCTCTCTCTCTCTCTCTCTCACACACGTTCACCCTGTCTCTCTCTCTCTCTCTCACACACATGTTCACCCTGTCTCTCTCTCTCTCTCACACACACACGTTCACCCTGTCTCTCTCTCTCTCTCTCACACACATGTTCACCCTGTCTCTCTCTCTCTCTCTCACACACATGTTCACCCTGTCTCTCTCTCTCTCTCACACACACACGTTCACCCTGTCTCTCTCTCTCTCTCTCTTTCTCACACACACACGTTCACCCTGTCTCTCTCTCTCACACACACACGTTCACCCTGTCTCTCTCTCTCACACACACACGTTCACCGTGTCTTTCTCTCTCTCACACACACGTTCACCTTGTCTCTCTCTCTCTACACACACACGTTCACCCTGTCTCTCTCTCTCTCACACACACACGTTCACCCTGTCTCTCTCTCTCACACACGTTCACCCTGTCTCTCTCTCTCTCACACACACGT
>NC_092108.1:9757812-9770312 GCF_045679555.1 Salvelinus alpinus
ACACGTTCACCCTGTCTCTCTCTCTCTCTCACATACACACGTTCACCCTGTCTCTCTCTCTCCCTCTCTCACACGCGTTCACCCTGTCTCTCTCTCTCTCTCACACACACACACACACACACACACACACACACACACACACACACACACACACACACACACACACACGTTCACCCTGTCTCTCTCTCTCACACACGTTCACCCTGTCTCTCTCTCTCTCACACACACACGTTCACCCTGTCTCTCTCTCTCTCTCTCACACACACACGTTCACCCTGTCTCTCTCTCTCTCTCACACACACACGTTCACCCTGTCTCTCTCTCTCACTCACACATACACACGTTCACCCTGTCTCTCTCTCTCTCTCTCACACGTTCACCCTGTCTCTCTCTCTCTCTCTCTCACACGCGTTCACCCTGTCTCTCTCTCTCTCACACACACACACACACACACACACACACACACACACACACACACACGTTCACCCTGTCTCTCTCTCTCTCTCTCTCACACACACGTTCACCCTGTCTCTCTCTCTCTCTCTCTCTCACAAACGATCACCCTCTCTCTCTCTCTCACACACACACGTTCACCCTGTCTCTCTCTCTCACACACACACACACACGTTCACCCTGTCTCTCTCTCTCTCTCACACACACACGTTCACCCTGTCTCTCTCTCTCACACACACACACACGTTCACCCTGTCTCTCTCTCTCTCTCACACACACACGTTCACCCTGTCTCTCTCTCTCACACACACACACACACGTTCACCCTGTCTCTCTCTCTCTCACACACACACACACGTTCACCCTGTCTCTCTCTCTCACACACACACACACACGTTCACCCTGTCTCTCTCTCACACACACACACACGTTCACCCTCTCTCTCTCTCTCTCTCACACACACACACGTTTACCCTGTCTCTCTCTCTCACACACACACACGTTTACCCTGTCTCTCTCTCTCACACACGTTCACTATGTCTCTCTCTCTTGATCTATTTGGCTCTCTGCCACATTTATTGGTGGAACGTAGAAGTCGTATTGGAAATATTTGAAAGATGAAGATAACATGGTGTTTACTGCACTCTGGAGAGGAGAAAATAACATGGTGTTTACTGCACTATGGAGAGGAGAAGATAACATGGTGTTTACTGCACTCTGGAGAGGAGAAGATAACATGGTGTTTTCTGCACTCTGGAGAGGAGAAGATAACAAGGTGTTTACTGCACTCTGGAGAGGAGAAGATAACATGGTGTTTACTGCACTCTGGAGAGGAGAAGATAACATGGTGTTTACTGCACTCTGGAGAGGAGAAGATAACATGGTGTTTACTGCACTCTGGAGAGGAGAAGATAACATGGTGTTTACTGCACTATGGAGAGGAGAAGATAACATGGTGTTTACTGCACTATGGAGAGGAGAAGATAACATGGTGTTTACTGCACTCTGGAGAGGAGAAGATAACATGGTGTTTACTGCACTCTGGAGAGGAGAAGATAACATGGTGTTTACTGCACTCTGGAGAGGAGAAGATAACATGGTGTGTACTGCACTATGGAGAGGAGAAGATAACATGGTGTTTACTGCACTATGGAGAGGAGAAGATAACATGGTGTTTACTGCACTCTGGAGAGGAGAAGATAACATGGTGTTTACTGCACTCTGGAGAGGAGAAGATAACATGGTGTTTACTGCACTCTGGAGAGGAGAAGATAACATGGTGTTTACTGCACTCTGGAGAGGAGAAGAAAACATGGTGTTTACTGCACTCTGGAGAGGAGAAGATAACATGGTGTTTACGGCACTCTGGAGAGGAGAAGATAACATGGTGTTTACTGCACTATGGAGAGGAGAAGATAACATGGTGTTTACGGCACTCTGGAGAGGAGAAGATAACATGGTGTTTACGGCACTCTGGAGAGGAGAAGATAACATGGTGTTTACGGCACTCTGGAGAGGAGAAGATAACATGGTGTTTACTGCACTCTGGAGAGGAGAAGATAACATGGTGTTTACTGCACTCTGGAGAGGAGAAGATAACATGGTGTTTACGGCACTCTGGAGAGGAGAAGATAACATGGTGTTTACTGCACTCTGGAGAGGAGAAGATAACATGGTGTTTACTGCACTCTGGAGAGGAGAAGATAACATGGTGTTTACTGCACTCTGGAGAGGAGAAGATAACATGGTGTTTACTGCACTCTGGAGAGGAGAAGATAACATGGTGTTTACTGCACTCTGGAGAGGAGAAGATAACATGGTGTTTACTGCACTCTGGAGAGGAGAAGATAACATGGTGTTTACTGCACTATGGAGAGGAGAAGATAACATGGTGTTTACTGCACTCTGGAGAGGAGAAGATAACATGGTGTTTACTGCACTATGGAGAGGAGAAGATAACATGGTGTTTACTGCACTATGGAGAGGAGAAGATAACATGGTGTTTACTGCACTCTGGAGAGGAGAAGATAACATGGTGTTTACTGCACTATGGAGAGGAGAAGATAACATGGTGTTTACTGCACTATGGAGAGGAGAAGATAACATGGTGTTTACTGCACTCTGGAGAGGAGAAGATAACATGGTGTTTACTGCACTCTGGAGAGGAGAAGATAACATGGTGTTTACTGCACTCTGGAGAGGAGAAGATAACATGGTGTTTACTGCACTATGGAGAGGAGAAGATAACATGGTGTTTACTGCACTATGGAGAGGAGAAGATAACATGGTGTTTACTGCACTATGGAGAGGAGAAGATAACATGGTGTTTACTGCACTATGGAGAGGAGAAGATAACATGGTGTTTACTGCACTCTGGAGAGGAGAAGATAACATGGTGTTTACTGCACTCTGGAGAGGAGAAGATAACATGGTGTTTTCTGCACTCTGGAGAAAGTATCATGAATGAGAGTTTGTGGTTGAATTGCGGGAATTGGTTTGTGAGCGCAAAACCTTGTGGGTCGCCCAGGAAATGTTACTCTTCTAATCATAGATGTCGATCAGGAAGTTCAACAGTTATGTTGTATTTCCTTGTTTATTGAAGGGAGTAATCTGTTTGCCCCCTGATGGAAATTTGACTGTCAAACAGTGCGTTCAAGCGCATGGTTTGTTAAAGGTACTGCTACAGAATTTGTTTTTCCCATTTATATATTGAGGTTGGACGTCACCCTGTTAGACAGTATGTGTTACACCTCTGCTGATTGCCATCTCGTTAGTCGGAAGGTGTTTCACCTGTGCTGGCCCAAGTGCTATTTAAGAGTGGTTGGCCCAATGTTCCAGTTGTCTTGAGATGTGGAGGGTTAACACCTTTAGCTGGCGCGCCCTATTTGATAAAGCATGTTTGTTTTTGTAAAAAAAGGCTCCACCTTTTGGTTTGCTTCCTGTCTTTAAATTTGGTGTAGGTTTTAATTTGGTTTGTCTCTTTTTGGGCAAATTTTGTGGGTGCTCATTGTGGGTGTCTTAAGTCCCAGGCTGTGATTCAAGCTCATAAAAGACACACCCTTGTACACTTACCCTCGTCCACTTACCCTTACGCCCTTAGGGGAATCCCCGTCACCATCTCGGAGGGCGGTCCAAATGATTCGCCAAGCAAGGGAAGTTTGCAACATAAGACCCTTTTAGACGAGTTTGCGAGTGTACAATTATGTTCACTCCGGAGCCTGAACCTCCCCATAATTCAATTTGTGACGATTGTACATCCGCTAAGAAAAATCAATTTAAAAACAAGGGAGAAGTCAACATACAAGTGTAAGTAAAAACGAATGTAAAAAGGTTAGAAATTGTGCTACTAATGACGGCACAAACATGTCTCATAAATGTGATGTTTTTGTTTGGTTATCTTTTGGAAATAAAAATGTTTCCTCCTTCAGAAGTTCCAACTAGGCAGGCTAACGTTAGTTAGCTAGCAAATGAATTAGCTATCATACAGTAGGTATATATTAATAATTATATATTTAATATAAGTAGACATGCAATCATAATTGACTGTAGTGCATATAAAGCACCCACAAGCTACCGGTGGCAGAAAACACAATCATCGTGGGATGAACGATTGACGAATTTCCAGGCGGTCCATTTACAAGTAATTCTTCCCTCCCTGCAAGTGTATACTCGTCAGACGTCATGATGCGTCATCAGAAGTGTCCACTTAATTTGAGGGGATAGGGTGTGTCTTTTAAGTGTTTGGACTGCAGCCCTAGTTGTTGTTGCTAGGCAACTTTCAGTGGACACCCCCCATGGGTGTCTTTCAGAACGCCTCCTAAAACCCCACCTGGTTCGATTTGGTTGTAGTTAGTAACTCTTCGTTAGTTTCCTCTTCTGTTTTTGTTCCTTGCTGGGGAATGTAACACCAGCACAGGTGAAATGCCTTCCAACTAACGAGATGACAAGCCAGCACAGGTGTAACACATACTTTCTAACGAAGTTACACCAATGGTGCACCTAACCTCCAACCTCGCAATATAAATGGAAAAACCAAAGCCTGTAACAGTACGGGGTATATGGAAGTAGTATATTCCCAGAAGGGACTTATAAACTCAGCAAAAAAAAGAAACGTCCCTTTTTCAAGACCCTGTCTTTTCAAAGATAATTCGTATAAATCCAAATAACTTCATAGCTCTTCATTGTAAAGGTTTTAAACACTGTTTCCCATGCTTGTTCAATGAACCATAAACAATTAATGAACATGCACCTGTGGAATGGTCGTTAAGACACTAACAGCTTACAGGCGGTAGGCAATTAAGGTCACAGTTATGAAAACTTAGGACACTGAAGGGGCCTTTCTACTGACTCTGAAAACACCAAAAGATAGATGCCCAGGGTCCCTGCTCATCTGCGTAAACGTGCCTTGGGCATGCTGCAAGGAGGCATGAGGACTGCAGATGTGGTCAGGGCAATACATTGCAATGTCTGTACTGTGAGACGCCTAAGACAGCGCTACAGGGAGACAGGACGGACAGCTGATCGTCCTCGCAGTGGCAGACCATGTGTAACAACGCCTGCACAGAATCTGTACATCCGAACATCACACCCGTGGGACAGGTACAGGATGGCAACAACAACTGCCCGAGTTACACCAGGAACGCACAATCCCTCCATCAGTGCTCAGACTCTCCGCAATAGGCTGAGAGAGGCTGGACTGAGGGCTTGTAGGCCTGTTGTAAAGACAGGTCCTCACCAGACATCACCGGCAACAACGTCGCCTATGGGCACAAACCCACCGTCGCTGGACCAGACAGGACTGGCAAAAAGTGCTCTTCACCTACGAGTTGCGGTTTTGTCTCACCAGGGGGGATGGTCGGATTCGCGTTTATCGTCAAAGGAATGAGCGTTACACCGAGGCCTGTACTCTGGAGCGGGATCGATTTGGAGGTAGAGGGTCTGTCATGGTCTGGGGCGGTGTGTCACAGCGTCATTGGACTGAGCTTGTTGTCATTGCAGGAAATCTCAACGCTGTGCGTTACAGGGAAGACATCATCCTCCCTCATGTGGTACCCTTCCTGCAGGCTCATCCTGACATGACCCTCCAGCATGACAATGCCACCAGTCATACTGCTCGTTCTGTGTGTGATTTCCTGCAAGACAGGAATGTCAGTGTTCTGCCATGGCCAGCGAAGAGCCCGGATCTCAATCGCATTGAGCACATCTGAGACCTGTTGGATCGGAGGGTGAGGACTAGGGCCATTCCCCCCCAGAAATGTCCAGGAACTTGCAGGTGCCTTGGTGGAAGAATGGGGTAACATCTCACAGCAAGAACTGGCAAATCTGGTGCAGTCCATGAGGAGGAGATGCACTGCAGTAATTCTGGCCACACCAGATACTGACTGTTACTTTTGATTTTTACCCCCTCCTTTTGGTCAGGGACACATTATTCAATTTCTGCATGTCTGTGGAACTTGTTCAGTTTATGTTTCAGTTGTTGAATCTTATGTTCATACAAATATTTACACATGTTATTAAGATTGCTGAAAATAAATGCAGTTGACAGTGAGAGGACGTTTCTTTTTTTGCTGAGTTTATGTTTACTGAACAAAAATATAAACAACATGCAACAATTTCGACGATTTTACTGAGATACAGTATATATACTGTAAGGAAATCAGTCAATTGAAATATTCATAAGACCCTAATCTATGGATTTCACATGGGTGAGCCTGGGTGGGCATAGGCCCATCCACTGGGGAGCCAGGCCCATCCACTGGGGAGCCAGGCCCATCCACTGGGGAGCCAGGCCCATCCACTGGGGAGCCAGGCCCATCCACTGGGGAGCCAGGCCCATCCACTGGGGAGCCAGGCCCATCCACTGGGGAGCCAGACCCATCCACTGGGGAGCCAGGCCCATCCACTGGGGAGCCAGGCCCATCCACTGGGGAGCCAGGCCCAGCCAGTCACAATACATTTTCCCCACAAAAGGGCTTTATTATAGACAGAAAGTGTCCTCGGTTTCAACAGCTGTCTGGGTGGCTGGTATCAGATGATCCTGCAGGTGAAGAAGCCGGATGTGGAGGTCCTGGGCTGGCGTGGTTACACGTGGTCTTGGTTGGGAGGCAGGTTGGACATACTGGCAAATTCTCTAAAAAGACATTAGAGGCAGCTTATGGTAGAGCAATGAACAGGCTTTTTCTTTGCAACTCTGCCTAGAAGGCCAGCGTCCCGTAGTCGGCTCTTCACTGTTGACGTTGAGACTGGTGTTTTGCGGGTTTTATTTAATGAAGCTGCCAGTTGAGGACTTGTGAGGCGTCTGTTTCTCAAACTTGACACTAATATCCTTGTCCTCTTGCTCAGTTGTGCACCGGGGCCTCCCACTCCTCTTTATATTCTGGTTAGAGCCAGTTTGCGCTATTCTGTGAAGGGAGTAGTACACATCGTTGTATAAGCTTCAGTTTCTTGGCAATTTCTCGCATGGAATAGCCTTCATTTCTCTGAACAAGAATAGACTGACGAGTTTCAGAAGAAAGTTATTTATTTCTGGCCATTTTGAGCCTGTAATTGAACCCACAAATGCTGATGCTCCAGATACTCAACTAGTATATAGAAGGCCAGTTTTTTTATTGCTTCTTTAATTAGCATAACAGTTTTCAGCTGTGCTAATATAATTGCAAAAGGGTTTTCTAATGATCAATTAGCCTTTTAAAATGATAAACTTGGATTAGCTAACACGACGTGCCATTGGAACACAGGAGTGATGGTTGCTGATAGTGGGCCTCTGTACGCCTATTTCAAGCTACAATAGTCATTTGCAACATTAACAATGTCTACACTGTATTTCTGATCAATTTGATGTTATTTTAATGAACAACAAATGTGCTTTTATTTAAAAAACAAGGACATTTCTAAGTGACCCAAACTTCTGAACGGGTTGTGTGTGTGTGTATACCCTTGTTTTCATTTTTTATATACCTTTATTATTCTCTGCAAACCCTACCACCCCTCCACCAATTGGAGTAAACTAATAAACAGTAACTCTTATGCTTCTACCTTCAGTTTATACACATTTTACAGACAATCTATTTTACAATAGTTATATTTTGGGGGTTTTTCATCCTGGCCTTCCTCTATTTCTGATGTCCATCGAGTTTGATTTCTATTTGTAACTGTGCTATTTCACAAAAGTTCTGAACCTATATACATTTTACAGACTCCGTATGTTTTACATTGGTTATCTTGTTATTAGTTCCACCCTTCAGCTCCATTCAACCCCTGAAATATATCTCTTAACAGGATCCATTTTGGATTTCTATTTGCCATATATTTTCCAACTGTGCTGTGATGCTTCACAAAAGTACTGAACCTTTCTATTCTCATAGTTTCTACAGATTGTAAATTACAGATTAAACATTTTTGCTAAAATAATTATTATATTATTGATTGATTGACTATGACTTTTCAAATCACCCAGTATTGCTATCTGCAGCGTTAGTTCTAGGTAAATGTTGCAATTCTTCAGCCATTTCTAGACTTGTGACCAAAAACGAGCTACACATATGGACAATACCAAAATAAATTATCTAATGACTCTGCCTCTTCACAGCAAAATCTGCTGCGGCCACTTTTAGTGAGTTTGTACACATCCGGAGTCAGGCTTAAACCATGTTTCAGTCCAATCACATCAAGATTATGATCAGTGATTTGATCATTGACTTCCTTGGAAGTGAGGGTTCTAACATTAAATAACCCTATTTTGCAATATGTGAGATATTATCACAATCTCTTCCACTGAGATTGCTAAGGCGAACACCGCCATGTTTAGTTTTGCCCAACCTAGATCGAGGCACAGACATGGTCTCAATGGGGAAACTGAGCTATCTACACTGACTGTGCTAGGGGCAGACTCCACTAAACCCTATCTCATTGTGAAGCTAGAGAACTGAGCTATCTACACTGACTGTGCTAGGGGCAGACTCCACTAAACCCTATCTCATTGTGAAGCTAGAGGACTTAGGTTTGAAATGACAGGGCTCTTTCTTTCAAACCTTGTATACGAACACATACATCTCTCCTATTATGCATGGGAATACTTTGGAACAGATTTCCAAAATATAAATCACTTGGTGTCAGGTTTTGGCCAGGACTGTTTGGTTTTGTTCACTAGATGTCCCCCTTGCACCTTTTTTGTACCTTTTGTTTTTCTTGCCCTAATTATTGTTTGCACCTGTAAGTCATTCCCTTGTTAGTATTTAAACCCTGTGTGTTCCTTAGTTCCTTGCTCAGTGTTTGTATGTTAGCACCCAGCCCCAGCCTTTGTGAACATTTTTCTCTTGTTGGATTTTCCAGAGGTTCTCTGGTTTTGTTCTCGTGTGTTTTTGGATTGGTCTTTTGAGGTTTGTTTTTTCCCTTGCTGTTTTTACCACTTTGTGGATTTTCTTTTGTATTTTGGAAGATATCTATTTTTTATTAAACCACCATCTCTAGTACTGCTGTGTCTGCCTCATCTTCTGGGTTCTGCCAATTATTAGTGACTGTTTCTCGCACCGGGTCCTGACAGAAACACTGAGCCATTAATATGAACCCAGAGGCAGCCAGTACCCAAGACTTTTTTCCCATGCTGTCCCACCACGAGGGGACTGTCCAACGTCACGAAGCTGCTCTGGTTCAGCAAGAGGCCTTACTGGCTGGACATTCTCAACTTCTGTCGGAGATGATGACTTCCATAAAGCAGATTTCTGATCAACTTTCTCCTGCAACCGCTTCTGCTCCAGTTCATCAGATTCAAGTGCCCGTGGCAGTTAACCCCCTGGCTGAACCTCGTCTGCCGCCTCCCCAACGGTTCTCAGGTGATCCGAGTGTTTGTAAGGGGTTTTTCACCCAATGTTCTCTCTCCTTCGAGCTGCAACCCTCGTCGTTTCCCACCGACCGGTCCAAGATAGCATACATCATCACCCTGCTGTCGGAAAAAGCCCTAGCCTGGGCTACTGCTGTGTGGGATGCCCAAAGTCCCTGCTGTGCCAGCTACTCTACCTTTGCTGAAGAATTCAAGCGAGTGTTTCAAGGTCCTACCAGCGGTCCTGACTCAGCCAAACAGCTCCTGACTCTCCGCCAAGGTCGGCGCAGCGTGACGGACTATGCCATCCAGTTCCACACGGTGGCAGCAGCGAGTGGCTGGAACGACGAGGCGCTCACAGTGTGCTTTTTGAAGGGTCTTTCCGACACCATCCAAGATGAACTGGCCACTCGGGAACCACCAGACAACCTCGAGTCCCTGATCAAGTTGGCTTCACGCATAGACCAGCGTCTGAGAGAGAGAGAGCTCAACCGTAGATCTCTCACCCTAGCTCCTATCGGTCCCAGCTCCGAGTCTCCACCTTTATCCTCGCTGACTCCACCAGAACCCATGCAGGTTGGACGCATCTCCCAGGCTGAGAGAGACCGCCGGATGAGGGAGCGACGCTGTCTATATTGCGGCAAACCGGGCCATTTCCTCTCCACGTGTCCCGGGCTCCAGGGAAAACGCACTCTCCCGTGCAGGCCTGGGAGGACTGTAACGGGAAACATAACCTCCTCCCATCCATCCAACTCCCGCCTGCTCATTCCAGTTACCCTTTCCTGGGACAACCACGAGCTTCCCCTTCAAGCCTTGGTAGACTCTGGAGCCGCAGGTAACTTCATGGATGGTGTCTGGGCGAAGGAAAATGGCGTTCCCTCTGAACCTCTAAGTGATCCCATAAGGGTTACTACGTTGGATGGAAGCCCTTTGGGATCTGGACTTGTCACTCGTGTCACTACCCCCTTGCGACTTTCAGTTTCCCAACACCAGGAAGTGATGAACTTTCATCTGACCTCGTGTTCCGAGTTCCCTCTCGTCCTTGGATACCCCTGGCTTCACAGCCATAACCCTCACATCGACTGGTCTGTGGGCACTATCAAGCAGTGGGGTCCTACGTGCCAAGCCACTTGTATCTTCCCAAGTTCCCCGAGTTCCCCTCCCGAGTCTCTAGAATCCATCGACCTGTCCCGAGTTCCCGAGTGTTACCATGACCTCAAACCGGTATTTAGCAAACAGAGGGCCACCAAACTACCACCCCATAGACCTTACGATTGCCCCATCGACCTGTTTCCAGGCACCTGCCCTCCCAGGGGTCGGATCTTTTCCCTATCTCCTCCCGAACGAGCTGCTATGGATACCTACATCAAGGACTCTCTGGCAGCAGGCCTCATGCGTCCATCCACCTCGCCGGCGGGAGCAGGGTTTTTCTTTGTGGCCAAAAAAGACGGGGGATTACGTCCTTGCATCGACTACCGGGGACTTAATGCCATAACCGTCCGTAACCGCTACCCGCTACCCCTTATGGCCACAGCCTTTGAGCTGCTCCAGGAAGCAGTGGTCTTCACTAAGCTTGACCTGCGGAACGCATACCATCTTGTGCGGATCAAACCCGGTGACGAGTGGAAGACCGCTTTCAACACGCCTACTGGTCACTACGAATACTTGGTGATGCCCTTCGGCCTGACCAACGCCCCGGCTGTGTTCCAAGCGCTCATAAACGATGTGCTTAGGGATATGCTTAACATTTTCGTGTTTGTTTACTTGGATGACATCCTCATCTTTTCGAGCTCCCTTCAAGAACACACTAAGCATGTCAGACAAGTGCTCAAACGCCTTCTAGACAGCCATTTGTACGTTAAGCCTGAAAAGTGTGAATTCCATTCCTCTCGAGTACAATTCCTGGGATTTGTAGTGGAACCCGGTCGAGTCCAGATGGATCCCAAGAAGGTAGGGGCGGTAGCAGATTGGCCCACTCCCAAGTCCGTTAAGGAAGTTCAGCGTTTCCTGGGCTTCACTAACTTCTACCGCAAGTTCATCAAGAACTTCAGCTCGGTGGCAGCCCCTCTCTCAGCGTTAACCAAGGGTGGCAACACAAGGTTTCTGTGGGGAAGAGAAGCTGAGACGGCCTTCCAAGGACTCAAGCAGCGCATCCTCTCTGCTCCCATCCTGACACTACCGACGGCGGATGAACCTTTTGTGGTGGAGGTAGACGCATCAGAGGTGGGTGTTGGAGCTGTCCTGTCTCAGAGGGGTGAAGACAAGAGGCTTCATCCTTGCGCCTTCTTCTCTCACCGGCTTACCCCGGCCGAGAGGAATTACGATGTGGGGGATCGTGAGCTCCTAGCGGTTAAGATGGCATTGAAGGAATGGAGACACTGGCTCGAGGGGGCTTCTCAACCGTTTCAAGTGCTTACGGACCACAAAAATCTGGAGTATATCCAGCAGGCGAAGCGGTTGAACTCCAGACAAGCTCGATGGTCTCTTTTCTTCAGCCGATTCCAGTTTATTCTCACCTATAGACCCGGGTCGAAGAATCTCAAACCGGACGCCTTGTCACGAATCTACTCTCCTGCCATTCGAGAAGATACTGACATGACTGTCCTTCCGGCCGCTAAGATCGTGGCTCCGATCTCGTGGCAAGTGGAGGATACCGTGAAACAAGCCCAAGCCATCGAACCGGGCCCTGGAGGAGGTCCTGCTAATCGGTTGTTTGTTCCCAAGGCAGCAAGGTCCCAAGTCCTTCTGTGGGGGCACTCCTCTCGCCTCACCTGTCACCCGGGCGTAGGTCGCACCTTGGAGTTCATCCAGCATAAGTTCTGGTGGCCCACCATAAAAGAAGACGTTGCCACTTTCGTCAAGGCCTGTTCCGTGTGCTGCCAGGGCAAATCTTCTCACCTCCGCCCTCAAGGACTCCTTCACCCTCTATCTATTCCCCACCGACCCTGGTCCCATATCTCATTGGACTTTATTACTGGCCTTCCTCCGTCCCATGGTAATACTACTATCCTAGTCATCATCGACAGGTTTTCTAAGGCGGCCAGATTCGTTCCCTTGACTAAGTTACCTTCTGCCAAGGAAACAGCTGAGTTGGTGATTAACCATGTGTTCCGAGTCTTTGGTATCCCGCAAGATATGGTTTCCGACAGAGGTCCCCAGTTCGCCTCAAGGTTTTGGAAGGCCTTCTGCCAACTCATAGGGGCCACGGCCAGTTTATCTTCAGGGTACC
>NC_092108.1:9775312-9807812 GCF_045679555.1 Salvelinus alpinus
CTAAAACTAGCACGTCCAGGACGACTCTAAAACTAGCACGTCCAGGACGACTCAGAAACTAGCACGCCCAGGACGACTCAGGAACTAGCACGTCCAGGACGACTCAGGAACTAGCACGTCCAGGACGGCTCTAGAACTAGCACGTCCAGGACGACTCAGGAACTAGCACGTCCAGGACGACTCAGGAACTAGCACATCCAGGACGACTCAGGAACTAGCACGTCCAGGACGACTCTGGAACTAGCACATCCAGGACGACTCAGTTTCTTATGAACTGGAATTTCAGGAAATTTCCCGTTTTGACTCAAAATCTCAGACCATGAATTTTGTACAGGAGCTTTTCATTTGTCATAGTGTTAGTATCTGCTATTCTCTGAACACGTCACTTTAACAGGCTGTGGGGTTAATGCCGAACACACAGCATGCGCTCCTGTGACTGCAGTGCCTAAATAGGGGATTTGGTTATACTATTAACTCTCTTTATTTCAAGTTAAACCTGGTGTGAAGCTTCACTTAATAAGAAAGCCAAGTAGACTTAAATTCAAACCATCCGGTAGAAGGTAGAAATAATAGCACTGTTGTACAGATCCCATTTAACAGCAGCTGAACAAATATTAGTCTAGACAGAATTACTCGCATGCTGAATAAAAAAATAAAAAAATAATGTAAAATAAAAATGTAGGTAACATTTAACCTTAACTACATTAAGGTATGCTTTATAAAGGGTTTGTAAATGCTGGTGTAAGTAGTTGACAAGTAATCAATCACTCCCATTTCAACCAGTTAGTTATTACTGATTTACTGATCTAGACACTAATGATTAACAGTCTACGACAGGAACCCTAAGTTGTTCCTGACTACATTACCTGACTAGGAGTCTATAACTGGGGCCTGTAGTTTTCACCTGGTCCTCTCTACAGTACAGTTTGACCTCTGACCCTTGACCTTTAGGAACTACCACGTGTTCTACTACCTGCTGGTGGGGGCGTCCAAGGAGGAGCAGAGAGAGTTCAGTCTGCTGCATCCTGAAGACTACGCATACCTACAACAGGTACACACACACACACAGACACATACACACACACACACACAGACAGACACACACTGAGCCTGAAGACTATAACACGTACAGACAGACACACACTGAGCCTGAAGACTACACATACCTACAACAGGTACACACACACACACCGGGGATTTGCCAGCTTTTGGCCGATTTAAAATTTAAAAAAATGAAACGCCGATAAATAAAACTGTTACTGTTGCCGGCCAAAATGACCAGGTGAAAAACATCCCATTGTAATCGGTCTTTAGGTTAATTTGGATAATATCGTGTAAATAAATTGGCATGTGTTTATTTTTGTTAGGCAACATGTATCTTAATATTTGTCCAACACAACAATCACACACACAGTACACAGATATTATTTTAAGTAGGGATTTCTCCTAATGTTCCTCAGCTGGTTGCTGCTGGAGTAAAACATGCTTTTAGAAGCCCATTCATTACGCAACAATTCTAAATGCGATCACGCGTTAAAAACAGTTTTGCTACACAATTTTTAAAAAGAGCTACTATTTTTATTTCTCAACTGGTAATTGAAGCGCACCTCCCATTCACAATTCAAGTGCAGATAACAGGAAGTATTTTTAAAACATACCTATTTGTTTGAAACCTGGTTGTTTTATTTCGTATTATGAGGTGTCTTGCTTCAAAGTAGCCTATTGGCAAAATCCCACCATGGAAGCCTGGAGGCAGTTATAAAGACTTCATATGTGGCGCGTCAGTTTCAAGTTTGGGGAAAGCTTACAATTTATTTAATTTCTACCAAATCTGCGTGCCAGTTATGATTTTCATGTGCACGTTTTCGTGGAACAGTTTCATTTTTTTTTAAATCTTTTTTTTTTTTGGTTTCTCAAAATCATTGGCATGTGGTTTAGTCATAAAAATCTGAATTAAAATGATAAAAATCTAAAAGCTAATGCGAGATCTCCAGCCTCTGCCATATGGACACGTTGATACACCGTGATCCATTGGCGGCTAAAGAAATCAGTGGTGTAAAAATACTTGAAAGTACTACTTAAGTAGTTTTTTGGTGCTAACTGTACTTTACTTTTACTTCACTACATTCCTAAAGGAAATTGTTCTTTTTACTCCATACATTTTCCCTGACACCCAAAAGTATGTGTCACATTTTGAATGCTTAGCAGGATAGGAAAATTGTCTTATTTATCAAGAGAACATCACTGGTCATCCCTAGTGCCTCTGATCTGGTGGACTCACTAAACACATGCTTCGTTCGTAAATGATGTCTGACTGTTGGAGTGCGCCCCTGGCTATCCGTTTAAAAAAAAAAAATTAAGAAGAAAATGGTACCGCCTGGTTTGCTTAATATAAGGAATTTTGAAATGATTTATACTTTTACTTTTGTAGTATTTTACTGGGTGACGTTCACTTTTACTTTAGGTATTTTACTTTTCTCTTAAGGTCTCTTACTCAATTTTGTACTTTTTCCACCACTGAAAGAAATGAGCGAGTGGAACTCATCCTATAGGCCAATGACGCAGTAGGCACATAACTTCCATTTCTCTTTCACACTGAGGATAGGTGATTATCGAGGGGAGATTGTTGGAAAGATTTTTCAAATAGCTTACTGTGAGGAACTATAGTTGTTTTTTCTCCACAATTTCGATCGTATCTCATGGCTGCAACTCCCCAACGGGCTCGGGAGGTGAAGGTCGAGTCATGCGTCCTCCGAAATATGACCCGCCAAACCGCGCTTCTTAACATCCGCCGGCTTAACCCGGAAACATCGTTCAACTGACGACCGAGGTCAACCTGCAGGCGCCCGGCCCGCCACAAGGAGTCGCTAGAGCGCGATGAGCCAAGTAAAGTAAGCTCAGGATAGCTCATGATCCTCGGTTCCTCTGTGGCTAAGTCATGCTTTCTGGTGAACTATTTTTAATATTTGTTTTTATTTATGTATAGGCAGGAGAAATTATATAATTTTGGCCCAAAAAAATCTCACATTTACTTCCCTATTGGACCCACCGCTATGACATTTCTCTCCTGTTATATCGGTTTTCATATCAACTTTATTTTGTTGTCCAGAAGACAAAGGCACAATCCTACTCATATTACCAACCCAAAGTAGTTGATGCGTCTTTAGATTCTTTCTAAGTTACTAACAGAGATTTTCATCTCTGTCACATATGGAACCGCTGTCAGGCGTGCTGTTTAGAATGGTGTTTTTCCATCAATTGCATTTTGACAAATGTTTGAAAAGGACTTTTTATTGACTGCTTCATTACATGAGTTACATGTTCTGTTAAGATGCATTACCATAATCTAAATGTGATTTCTGTCATTCTGAACAGCGTTGGTGGAGGATCTAATGCAGCGGTTCCCAAACTAGGGGTTGTGACCACTTGTGGGGTCGGCTGATATGACAATCATTGTAATGTGGTTAACCTTAAAAATCTAAATGAAAATGATTGAAATCTGAAAGATAAAATTCAACCAGAGTTGCCCTTAAATCGTGGCGGCAGAACTTGATCGTTGCGCTTGAATCGGAATGATTCAAGCGCAACATTCAAGTACGGCCTATCGAGCGGTGACTGAATGCTGCAGACAATGCATTCACGGGTCACTACGGAAGACAATGCATTCACGGGTCACTACGGAAGACAATGCATTCACGGGTCACTACGGAAGACAATGCATTCACGGGTCACTACGGAAGACAATGCATTCACGGGTCACGACGGAAGACAATGCATTCACGGGTCACGACGGAAGACAATGCATTCACGGGTCATGACGGAAGACAATGCATTCACGGGTCACTACGGAAGACAATGCATTCACGGGTCACTACGGAAGACAATGCATTCACGGGTCACTACGGAAGACAATGCATTCACGGGTCACTACGGAAGACAATGCATTCACGGGTCACTACGGAAGACAATGCATTCACGGGTCACTACGGAAGACAATGCATTCACGGGTCACTACGGAAGAGTTTTGGTTCCTGACTCAAGTCTCCCTCAGAGCAGTAAAACTCATGGTCACCTTCGCCAGCTCATGTCTGTGTGAAGCTGGATTCAGAAGTGCTCTCGTCTGCATTAAAACCAAATATCCATCCAGGTTGGAAGTGAAGTGACGATAGATATATATTTTTAAATTTAACTAGGCAGAGATGAGGTGCGCACTGTTGACCACGCCCCCTGATTTTGAGAAGCTCCGACATGACATGCATCAAACACACCCATCTCATTAGTGGGGGTGAGAAAATCGTGCTTTCAAGACAACTGAGAGCTCGGGGAAAAAACAAGGTGAAATCATGATGTCAGGGATCTTCAGGTGGGAAAGTCTGAGCTTTAGAAAGAGGCCAAAGTTCCTAACTTGGAATTCCATTCAAAATCATTTTTCCCAGCCGGAGCTTGTTTTTCCCCCAGTTGTCTTAAATTAGATTTCCGATTTCGGATTCACCAGTTGTTTTGAACGAGGCATTATGTCAGTCTAATTTGTCACAGCCCCACATTAAAAGTATGTGATGGTGAGTTGAAAAGACAATCAGAAATACTGTTATACAATCAAATCTAATTTTATTGGTCGCATACACATATTTAGCAGATGTTATTGGTCCCGTACACATATTTAGCAGATGTTATTGCGGGTGTAGCAAAAGCTTGTGTTCCTAGCTCCAACAGTGGTGTAGTATCTAACAATTCACAACAATACACACATCTAAAAGTAAAACAATGGAATTAAGAAATATAGAAATATTAGGACGAGCATTGTCGAAGTCCGGAGTATAAATATATATACAATGTTATGTGAAAATGTTTTTCAATTGACTGCCATAGCCCCAAATAAAACAAGGAAACATCGGCTGTAAATACATACTTTTTTTCACATGAGAATTTTCAGATATCAAAATGGGGTCGTGGACTAAAACAGTTTGGGAACCCCTGTCCTAATGGGTTATGCACGCCAATAGAAACCCTGACACACACATACACTGAGCTTGAAAACAACACATACCTTCAACAGGTACACTGTCAGTCACAGACACTCTCTCACTCACACACACTCTCCTCTCTCTCTCTCTCTCTCTCTCTCTCTCTCTCTCTTTCTCTCACTCACACACTCTCTCTTTCTCTCTCTTGCTCTGTATCTCTTTGCAGGAGGACTTTAATTTAGATGACGCTGAGGACCTCAGGTGTGAGTTCAAGAGGCTTCATCAGGCCATGGAGATGGTGGGATTCCTGGTCCCCACCAAGAAACAGTACGTATGGGTACTGTAGGGTTACAGATCGAGGGAGATGGAGATGAAGAGGTGGACAGAGAGAGAACGACAGAAGAGAGCGAAAGATCCCTAAAAAACAATTTATCATAGCTCAGACACCTTACCCTCTCTTCTTAACATCTCCTGTACCATGCTCCATGTCAGCCTTGATCTGATCTTTTTCCTGACGAGTTGGTGTCAGACCTCGTGGCTCATGGAACTAAAACAGTATGCCTGTAACAGCACACAACTCTCCAGTAATTCCTCCTCTCTCCCATTAACCGCAGCAGGTTAGAGCTGGTCAGACGTAGTAGGGGGAAATGCAGGGAGCATTACAGTAGCGCGAATCTGATGTTGACCTCAGAGCCTGGCATGTGTGGGAAAGAGAACCAGTATAACTCAGTCACTCACCTGTTAGAGGTGTATCTCTAGTATAACCCAGTTACTCACCTGTTAGAGGTGTATCTCTAGTATAACTAGTTACTCACCTGTTAGAGGTGTATCTCTAGTATAACCCAGTTACTCACCTGTTAGAGGTGTATCTCTAGTATAACCCAGTTACTCACCTGTTAGAGGTGTATCTCTAGTATAACCCAGTTACTCACCTGTTAGAGGTGTATCTCTAGTAGAACCCAGTTACTCACCTGTTAGAGATGTATCTCTAGTATAACTCAGTTACTCACCTGTTAGAGGTGTATCTCTAGTATAACCAGTTACTCACCTGTTAGAGGTGTATCTCAATGTAAGTATATTCTAGCTCGTGACGTGACTACCATTAATGTGATGACTGCTATTTTATCAAATCAATTAACTTTTGTTTTTAATTATTACGAGATTAAATGAATCATGTAACAATTAACTCATTAGCAATCTTGGGGCACCACGGAAAAAGTTTGTTTTAATAAGTTACCATTTTCCGAATTAACTCTGAATATATCGTTATCCTATTAGTTATCCATTAATTATTATTACCTCGTATCTCATTCTGAACGTTGTTGACTTCAAATCTGCACCCTAGTCTAAATGATGATTCAGCGATACACATTGGATTAATTATTTATTTACTAACTAACTAAATAATCACACAGAAATACATAAACACACACTCAGGATAGATTATACGTTGATTACTAACATAATGCAATGAAAAGTCCCTAGTGGACTAACCCGATATGATGGTTTGGTACACAATGAAAAGGGAGGGGCATGTAAGGAGAGGGAGAGACAGAGTCAACTTATTGTACATACATGTGGAGGCTATGCTCATGGGAATATGAATACTTTACATATGAACGACCGCTAATTCAAAAAGAATTGCAATGTATATATATATATATATATATATATATATATTTACGCGTGTATGTCTTTGTCATCTCTCTGTTGAAATCGCCCGGTCCGTCTGTGGAGAGTAGTTCGACAGAAGTCTCTGATTGTGTAAGTCTCTGGTTGTCCACCAGAGGTCACAAGGTCCTCAGTTGTAGAAGTAGGCTTTCTTTGTTCAGGCAAGTGTTCGTTAGAATGGATATATCAGATGTTCCAAAGGTTGTTTGAAAAGATCTTCCTGGTGTCTTTGGTCAAAGTTCTAGACTACTTAACATGCAGGGCTGCAGGAGGTGTCTTAGTCTAGTCTTCTTCACTCGTCGAGTTTCAGTGGGTCTAGTAGTTTTAGACCGTTTGTCACATATTCAACTCACGCTGCACCTATACTGGTCTAGCAGTTTTAAACCATTTTACACACCAGTAGCAACCCGGAAATGTACTGGTCTATATTTAAATTGCAACCATTTCAACGTGTAGCCACCGCTGCACGTTTTCTGGTTTCTATGGTTGTTTATTCAGGGTATAGCTAGAACCACTCTACACACCGGCAGAGACCCGGCATGTTTTGGTCTAATGAAAATGTCATTAGCAGTCCTTTTATGCCCTTTCTTTGGAGGGCAGTTCCATCACGTTGCCACAATGTTTGTGTTCAAGTGGGCGTCGTTACTGACTTGAAAAACAATTATCTAATTTAGAAGGCTAAAATCACATTTAATCTTCTCACAAATAGTTTCATATTTAATCATATCAGTTCCACAACATTTAGATGTAAATCTGATAACTGGGACGTATACATTTGTGGAGTTACTGTTCTTTAGTTATACCGTCCTTAATGATATCACAAAACAACAACTGATTTTACATGATTATTGTTTGGATCCCCACCAACCATTTCTCACATCATTTACGTTAGAAATATTGTTTCAATATCCACCGTTTGAAAGTTTTGGGGCAGAGTCTCTCTCTCTCTACACACAAAGGACTTTTTGACTTCTCCATACTGCAGTGCAGAGAGAGAGTTTACGACCGGTCATTAAAGTCATAGGACCGGGCCACTCCCCCCCTCTTTGATCCTCACCCAGACGGGAAATTCATAAGACTCGTAAACCATTATGTTTTACGTGAATGAATGTCCTGTATGTATGGTACCCTAGAAATTAGGATGATTTAGTAACCTATACCACTACCCAGTAGGGATTCATATTATCCCGAAAATCTACCACGTTTCAATACACGGAATAATTCATAATTATACAGAGCGTCCTTGGAAATACCCCCCAAAAATCGTAAGTGCCCTTTTTAAAGTGTTTAAAACAAAGAAATGATCACTATGCCAGGGTTCTCTCCAAATAAGAGGGGTACTGCGCCTCCTTGTCGGCTTGGCTGCTCCACCATCTGAAGAGTTCAGAGAAAATTAAACTGACATTTAGTAATGACAGAGTAACTATCTCTCAATGACATTGTTGTGAATTTTGGGAAAGGCCTTTCCCAATTTTTTTTTGCCTTGTTATTATGTTCCTCAGCCTGCTGCTGAAATGCGCAGAATTAATTATCTCGACACAGGGGGCGCACAGAACGCACCCAGAGTATAGCATTGGCGAATCATACAAACTTTGTAACAGCAGTCAAACAATAGTTAAATGACCAAAGTAACTTAGCTTGCCAGATAACCTCCTTCAACAAATGACAGAATATCTCCTATTTTGCAACATCTAGTTGAAGATTATACAGACAGCAGATCAGCTCATGAATAACGGGGAGATGAAGAGAGGAAATAGTTTAAATATCAAAGTATCTTAACAGGGACCAACTCTGTTTAAAATAAAATAATAAACCCATACCGTTTGTTGATCAAACCTTCTCTACCGAAGTACGAGACAGCGCAGAGAAGTGGGGGAAATGTTATTGCGGCATTTTGACATGCATTTAGCGATTACAGAATAAAGTTAGGCATTTTCCTGCGAGACAGAAGTCAGGACTTTGGCTTTCAATGGGATTGGGACTGGATAGGAAAATAGCCTAGGCTCTATGACAGGAGAAGATAGAATTTTTCCTCATGACTTTCTGAATTGTTAACAGCCTTCATGTCTGTGACCGATCTCTCTATGTATTGAATTGTGCATATAGGCCTGTCAAATGTGTGACCATCTGAAGAGTCACAATGACAGCTCAGAGAAAACATGTTATTTTATAGGCTATACTGTAGGGGTTTCCTGTAGGGTTTATTTACTGTATTTGCATCGCGTGTACAGTCCGGCGGTGTCAATTATGCTTCTGCTTTGAATTTATGGCCACTGTGTGTGAAGTAAATACGCTAGGCTAACGATTTCCATGACTACCTGTTTGCATAATGTGTTTTGTTTATTTGTATACATTTTGGGGGGGGGGGGGGTGGAATTGCATTAGTGCGACATTTGGGGGGAAATTATGTAATTTCCCAGGTCTTGTCATTTACATTTCTTTAAGGAAATGTGAAGTGTTCCCGGGACAGTCTCAGGATCCCGGTTACCCATGTGAGAGCAGTAATCCAGGGGTATTGTGTCTTGTATGTTGTTGTGCAGCCTATGCTCTGTAATCCTGGGCACGTATTCACAAAGCCTTTCAGAGCAGGATGAGCTGATCATTATTATTTAAAAGGCAAAACAGATCGTAGATTAGCGTTCCTACTCTGTCATGCTTTGTAAATATGGTCCCAGGTGTCTTGCTCAGCCCAGGTGTCTTGTGCAGCCCAGGTGTATTGCTCAGCCCAGGTGTCTTGCGCAGCCCAGGTGTCTTGTGCAGCCCAGGTGTCTTGCGCAGCCCAGGTGTCTTGCACAGCCCAGGTGTATTGCACAGCCCAGGTGTCTTGCGCAGCCCAGGTGTCTTGTGCAGCCCAGGTGTCTTGCACAGCCCAGGTGTATTGCACAGCCCACGTGTCTTGTGCAGCCCAGGTGTCTTGCTCAGCCCAGGTGTCTTGCACAGCCCAGGTGTCTTGCACAGCCCAGGTGTCTTGCACAGCCCAGGTGTCTTGCACAGCCCAGGTGTATTGCACAGCCCACGTGTCTTGCTCAGCCCAGGTGTCTTGCTCAGCCCAGGTGTCTTGCGCAGCCCAGGTGTCTTGCACAGCCCAGGTGTCTTGCGCAGCCCAGGTGTCTTGTGCAGCCCAGGTGTTTTGCACAGCCCAGGTGTATTGCACAGCCCAGGTGTCTTGCACAGCCCAGGTGTCTTGCACAGCCCAGGTGTCTTGCACAGCCCAGGTGTCTTGCACAGCCCAGGTGTATAGTGACCTAACTGTGTGTTATTTTTAGGATCTTCTCTGTCCTCTCTGCCATCCTGTACCTGGGCAACGTGACGTACAGCCAATCAGAAGACGGCGAGGGGCTGGAGGCGGGGCCAGCAGATGTCCTCTCTACCCTGTCTGACCTGCTGAAGGTAGAGCAATACATCTTGTTATTTTGCTGATGGATTTTGTGTATTGTTTATTTATGACTATTTTAAATGGTCAAATAATGAATTCAGCATTAGCTGTTATTGATAATACATAATGGCGCCTTATTGAATTTGAAAATAAACCATTCTCAATAAATCAATTAATATATTTGTCTCGTCTGCTCAAGCTAGAGCAATCAATCTGTCAATCAATATATTTATTGTCCAATCAATCAGTCAATCAATACCTTCATTATATCACCTGTTCAAGCTGAAGGACCACCTGTACACAGTATGCTCTGTTCCTATAGGTCAAACAGCTGACAGTCTGCTCTGTTCCTATAGGTCAAACAGCTGACAGTCTGCTCTGTTCCTATAGGTCAAACAGCTGACAGTCTGCTCTGTTCCTATAGGTCAAACAGCTGACAGTCAGCTCTGTTCCTATAGGTCAAACAGCTGACAGTCTGCTCTGTTCCTATAGGTCAAACAGCTGACAGTCAGCTCTGTTCCTATAGGTCAAACAGCTGACAGTCTGCTCTGTTCCTATAGGTCAAACAGCTGACAGTCTGCTCTGTTCCTATAGGTCAAACAGCTGACAGTCTGCTCTGTTCCTATAGGTCAAACATCTGACAGTCTGCTCTGTTCCTATAGGTCAAACAGCTGACAGTCTGCTCTGTTCCTATAGGTCAAACAGGAGTTGCTAGTGGAGGCTTTGACTAAGAGGAAACAAATGACGGCCAACAACATCGTAGTTCTACACTACACTCTGGAGGAGGTAGGGGTTCTAGCATCACATGACAGGGGGAACTCCAATCTGTTGCTATAGCTACCACCGGAAGATTTAGCAGAGACTTTTATACAAACTGACTTAGTCATGCGTGGATATACTCAGGTCATGTATGGGCAGAGAAACTTGGACTTATGTGGCTCTTGTTAGCTTGGCAGACCTTTTTAATGGTGTTATTCTATAGGCTATAAGTGTTTTGATTGTTCTACCTAGGCTGTGACTATATTGTTGTTGTCCTTCCTAGGCTGTGACTATATTGTTGTTGTCCTTCCTAGGCTGTGACTATGTTATTGTTGTCCTTCCTAGGCTGTAACTATGTTATTGTTTTCCTTCCTAGGCTGTGACTATATTGTTGTTGTCCTTCCTAGGCTGTGACTATATTGTTGTTGTCCTTCCTAGGCTGTAACTATGTTATTGTTTTCCTTCCTAGGCTGTGACTATATTGTTGTTGTCCTTCCTAGGCTGTAACTATGTTATTGTTGTCCTTCCTAGGCTGTAACTATATTGTTGTTGTCCTTCCTAGGCTGTAACTATGTTATTGTTTTCCTTCCTAGGCTGTGACTATATTGTTGTTGTCCTTCCTAGGCTGTAACTATGTTATTGTTGTCCTTCCTAGGCTGTGACTATATTGTTGTTGTCCTTCCTAGGCTGTAACTATATTGTTGTTGTCCTTCCTAGCCTGTAACTATATTGTTGTTGTCCTTCCTAGGCTGTAACTATATTGTTGTTGTCCTTCCTAGGCTGTAACTATATTGTTGTTGTCCTTCCTAGCCTGTAACTATATTGTTGTTGTCCTTCCTAGGCTTTAACTATATTGTTGTTGTCCTTCCTAGGCTGTAACTATATTGTTGTTGTCCTTCCTAGGCTGTGACTATATTGTTGTTGTCCTTCCTAGGCTGTAACTATGTTATTGTTGTCCTTCCTAGGCTGTAACTATATTGTTGTTGTCCTTCCTAGGCTTTAACTATATTGTTGTTGTCCTTCCTAGGCTATAACTATATTATTGTTGTCCTTCCTAGGCTGTAACTATATTGTTGTTGTCCTTCCTAGGCTGTAACTATATTGTTGTTGTCCTTCCTAGGCTGTAACTATATTGTTGTTGTCCTTCCTAGGCTGTAACTATATTGTTGTTGTCCTTCCTAGGCTGTGACTATATTGTTGTTGTCCTTCCTAGGCTGTAACTATATTGTTGTTGTCCTTCCTAGCCTGTAACTATATTGTTGTTGTCCTTCCTAGGCTGTAACTATGTTATTGTTGTCCTTCCTAGGCTGTAACTATATTGTTGTTGTCCTTCCTAGGCTGTAACTATATTGTTGTTGTCCTTCCTAGGCTGTAACTATATTGTTGTTGTCCTTCCTAGGCTGTAACTATATTGTTGTTGTCCTTCCTAGGCTGTGACTATATTGTTGTTGTCCTTCCTAGGCTGTGACTATATTGTTGTTGTCCTTCCTAGCCTGTAACTATATTGTTGTTGTCCTTCCTAGGCTGTGACTATATTGTTGTTGTCCTTCCTAGGCTGTAACTATATTGTTGTTGTCCTTCCTAGCCTGTAACTATATTGTTGTTGTCCTTCCTAGGCTGTGACTATATTGTTGTTGTCCTTCCTAGGCTGTAACTATATTGTTGTTGTCCTTCCTATGCTGTGACTCTGTTATTGTTGTCCTTCCTATGCTGTAACTATATTGTTGTTGTCCTTCCTAGGCTGTAACTATATTGTTGTTGTCCTTCCTAGGCTGTAACTATATTGTTGTTGTCCTTCCTAGGCTGTGACTATGTTATTGTTGTCCTTCCTATGCTGTAACTATATTGTTGTTGTCCTTCCTAGGCTGTGACTATGTTATTGTTGTCCTTCCTAGGCTGTAACTATATTGTTGTTGTCCTTCCTAGGCTGTAACTATATTGTTGTTGTCCTTCCTAGGCTGTAACTATATTGTTGTTGTCCTTCCTAGGCTTTAACTATATTGTTGTTGTCCTTCCTAGGCTGTGACTATATTGTTGTTGTCCTTCCTAGGCTGTGACTATATTGTTGTTGTCCTTCCTATGCTGTAACTATATTGTTGTTGTCCTTCCTAGGCTTTAACTATATTGTTGTTGTCCTTCCTATGCTGTAACTATATTGTTGTTGTCCTTCCTAGGCTGTAACTATATTGTTGTTGTCCTTCCTAGGCTGTGACTCTGTTATTGTTGTCCTTCCTATGCTGTGACTATATTGTTGTTGTCCTTCCTAGGCTGTAACTATATTGTTGTTGTCCTTCCTATGCTGTGACTCTGTTATTGTTGTCCTTCCTAGGCTGTGACTATATTGTTGTTGTCCTTCCTAGGCTGTAACTATATTGTTGTTGTCCTTCCTAGGCTGTGACTATATTGTTGTTGTCCTTCCTAGGCTGTGACTATATTGTTGTTGTCCTTCCTAGGCTGTGACTATATTGTTGTTGTCCTTCCTAGGCTGTAACTATGTTATTGTTGTCCTTCCTAGGCTGTGACAGCACGGGACTCGATGGCCAAGTCTCTGTACAGCTCTCTGTTTGATTGGATCATCCTGCACATCAACCACGCTCTGCTCAACAGACGAGACATGGAGGAAGCTGTCTCTGTAAGACAACCCGTCACTGTACTAACCCAGAGACAACCTGTCACTGTCCTAACCAAGAGACAACCCGTCACTGTCCTAACCCAGAGACAACCAGTCACTGTCCTAACACAGAGACAACCTGTCACTGTCCTAACCCAGAGACAACCTGTCACTGTCCTAACCCAGAGACAACCTGTCACTGTCCTAACCCAGAGACAACCTGTCACTGTCCTAACCCAGAGACAACCTGTCACTGTCCTAACCCAGAGACAACCTGTCACTGTCCTAACACAGAGACAACCCGTCACTGTCCTAACCCAGAGACAACCCGTCACTGTCCTAACCCAGAGACAACCCGTCACTGTCCTAACCCAGAGACAACCCGTCACTGTACTAACCAAGAGACAACCCGTCACTGTCCTAACACAGAGAATACCTGTCACTGTCCTAACCCAGAGACAACCTGTCACTGTCCTAACCCAGAGACAACCTGTCACTGTCCTAACCCAGAGACAACCTGTCACTGTCCTAACCCAGAGACAACCTGTCACTGTCCTAACACAGAGACAACCCGTCACTGTCCTAACCCAGAGACAACCCGTCACTGTCCTAACCCAGAGACAACCCGTCACTGTACTAACCAAGAGACAACCCGTCACTGTCCTAACACAGAGACAACCTGTCACTGTCCTAACCCAGAGACAACCTGTCACTGTCCTAACCAAGAGACAACCCGTCACTGTACTAACTCTAACCCAGAGACAACCCATCACTGTCCTAACCCAGATACAACCTGTCACTGTCCTAACCCAGAGACAACCTGTCACTGTCCTAACCCAGAGACAACCCATCACTGTCCTAACCCAGAGACAACCCATCACTGTCCTAACCCAGAGACAACCCGTCACTGTCCTAACCCAGAGACAACCAGTCACTGTCCTAACCCAGAGACAACCAGTCACTGTACTAACCCAGAGACAACCTGTCACTGTCCTAACCCAGAGACAACCAGTCACTGTCCTAACTCAGAGACAACCCATCACTGTCCTAACCCTAACCCAGAGACAACCAGTCACTGTACTAACCCTAACCCAGAGACAACCAGTCACTGTACTAACCCTAACCCAGAGACAACCAGTCACTGTCCTAACCCAGAGACAACCCGTCACTGTCCTAACCCAGAGACAACCAGTCACTGTCCTAACCCAGAGACAACCAGTCACTGTACTAACCCTAACCCAGAGACAACCCGTCACTGTCCTAACCCAGAGACAACCTGTCACTGTCCTAACCCAGAGACAACCAGTCACTGTCCTAACCCAGAGACAACCTGTCACTGTCCTAACCCAGAGACAACCTGTCACTGTCCTAACCCAGAGACAACCAGTCACTGTACTAACCCTAACCCAGAGACAACCAGTCACTGTCCTAACCCAGAGACAACCTGTCACTGTCCTAACCCAGAGACAACCCATCAGTGTCCTAACCCAGAGACAACCAGTCACTGTACTAACCCTAACCCAGAGACAACCAGTCACTGTCCTAACCCAGAGACAACCCGTCACTGTCCTAACCCAGAGACAACCAGTCACTGTACTAACCCTAACCCAGAGACAACCTGTCACTGTCCTAACCCAGAGACAACCCGTCACTGTCCTAACCCAGAGACAACCAGTCACTGTCCTAACCCAGAGACAACCAGTCACTGTACTAACCCTAACCCAGAGACAACCAGTCACTGTCCTAACCCAGAGACAACCCGTCACTGTCCTAACCCAGAGACAACCTGTCACTGTCCTAACCCAGAGACAACCAGTCACTGTCCTAACCCAGAGACAACCAGTCACTGTCCTAACCCAGAGACAACCAGTCACTGTCCTAACCCAGAGACAACCAGTCACTGTACTAACCCTAACCCAGAGACAACCTGTCACTGTCCTAACCCAGAGATAACCCATCACTGTCCTAACCCAGAGACAACCTGTCACTGTCCTAACCCAGAGACAACCAGTCACTGTCCTAACCCAGAGACAACATGTCACTGTCCTAACCCAGAGACAACCTGTCACTGTCCTAACCCAGAGACAACCTGTCACTGTCCTAACCCAGAGACAACCTGTCACTGTCGTAACCCAGAGACAACCAGTCACTGTACTAACCCTAACCCAGAGACAACCAGTCACTGTACTAACCCTAACCCAGAGACAACCTGTCACTGTCCTAACCCAGAGACAACCTGTCACTGTCCTAACCCAGAGACAACCTGTCACTGTCGTAACCCAGAGACAACCTGTCACTGTACTAACCCTAACCCAGAGACAACCAGTCACTGTCCTAACCCAGAGACAACCCGTCACTGTCCTAACACAGAGACAACCTATCACTGTCCTAACCCAGAGACAACCTGTCACTGTCCTAACCCAGAGACAACCAGTCACTGTCCTAACCCAGAGACAACCAGTCACTGTACTAACCCAGAGACAACCTGTCACTGTCCTAACCCAGAGACAACCCGTCACTGTCCTAACCCTAACCCAGAGACAACCCGTCACTGTCCTAACGCAGAGACAACCCGTCACTGTCCTAACCCAGAGACAACCAGTCACTGTCCTAACCCAGAGACAACCTGTCACTGTCCTAACCCAGAGACAACCCGTCACTGTCCTAACCCAGAGACAACCCTTCACTGTCCTAACCCTAACCCAGAGACAACCCGTCACTGTCCTAACCCAGAGACTACCCGTCACTGTACTAACCCAGAGACAACCTGTCACTGTCCTAACCCAGAGACAACCTGTCACTGTCGTAACCCAGAGACAACCAGTCACTGTACTAACCCTAACCCAGAGACAACCAGTCACTGTCCTAACCCAGAGACAACCTGTCACTGTCCTAACCCAGAGACAACCTGTCACTGTCCTAACCAAGAGACAACCCGTCACTGTACTAACCCTAACCCAGAGACAACCCATCACTGTCCTAACCCAGAGACAACCTGTCACTGTCGTAACCCAGAGACAACCAGTCCCTGTACTAACCCTAACCCAGAGACAACCAGTCACTGTCCTAACCCAGAGACAACCCGTCACTGTCCTAACCCAGAGACAACCAGTCACTGTCCTAACCCAGAGACAACCAGTCACTGTACTAACCCTAACCCAGAGACAACCTGTCACTGTCCTAACCCAGAGACAACCAGTCACTGTCCTAACCCAGAGACAACCTGTCACTGTCCTAACCCAGAGACAACCTGTCACTGTCCTAACCCAGAGACAACCAGTCACTGTACTAACCCTAACCCAGAGACAACCAGTCACTGTCCTAACCCAGAGACAACCTGTCACTGTCCTAACCCAGAGACAACCCATCACTGTCCTAACCCAGAGACAACCAGTCACTGTACTAACCCTAACCCAGAGACAACCAGTCACTGTCCTAACCCAGAGACAACCTGTCACTGTCCTAACCCAGAGACAACCTGTCACTGTCCTAACCCAGAGAACCTGTCACTGTCCTAACCCAGAGACAACCTGTCACTGTTGTAACCCAGAGACAACCAGTCACTGTACTAACCCTAACCCAGAGACTACCAGTCACTGTCCTAACCCAGAGACAACCTGTCACTGTCCTAACCCAGAGACAACCTGTCACTGTCCTAACCCAGAGACAACCTGTCACTGTCGTAACCCAGAGACAACCTGTCACTGTACTAACCCTAACCCAGAGACAACCAGTCACTGTCCTAACCCAGAGACAACCCGTCACTGTCCTAACCCTAACCCAGAGACAACCCAGTCACTGTCCTAACCCAGAGACAACCTGTCACTGTCCTAACCCAGAGACAACCCATCACTGTCCTAACCCAGAGACAACCAGTCACTGTACTAACCCTAACCCAGAGACAACCAGTCACTGTCCTAACCCAGAGACAACCTGTCACTGTCCTAACCCAGAGACAACCTGTCACTGTCCTAACCCAGAGAACCTGTCACTGTCCTAACCCAGAGACAACCTGTCACTGTTGTAACCCAGAGACAACCAGTCACTGTACTAACCCTAACCCAGAGACTACCAGTCACTGTCCTAACCCAGAGACAACCTGTCACTGTCCTAACCCAGAGACAACCTGTCACTGTCCTAACCCAGAGACAACCTGTCACTGTCGTAACCCAGAGACAACCTGTCACTGTACTAACCCTAACCCAGAGACAACCAGTCACTGTCCTAACCCAGAGACAACCCGTCACTGTCCTAACACAGAGACAACCCATCACTGTCCTAACCCAGAGACAACCTGTCACTGTCCTAACCCAGAGACAACCAGTCACTGTCCTAACCCAGAGACAACCAGTCACTGTACTAACCCAGAGACAACCTGTCACTGTCCTAACCCAGAGACAACCCGTCACTGTCCTAACCCTAACCCAGAGACAACCCGTCACTGTCCTAACCCAGAGACAACCCATCACTGTCCTAACCCAGAGACAACCAGTCACTGTCCTAACCCAGAGACAACCTGTCACTGTCCTAACCCAGAGACAACCTGTCACTGTACTAACCCAGAGACAACCCGTCACTGTCCTAACCAAGAGACAACCCGTCACTGTCCTAACCAAGTGACAACCCGTCACTGTCCTAACCCAGAGACAACCAGTCACTGTCCTAACCCAGAGACAACCAGTCACTGTCCTAACCCAGAGACAACCCGTCACTGTCCTAACCCAGAGACAACCCGTCACTGTACTAGCCCAGAGACAACCTGTCACTGTCCTAACCCAGAGACAACCTGTCACTGTCGTAACCCAGAGACAACCAGTCACTGTACTAACCCTAACCCAGAGACAACCAGTCACTGTCCTAACCCAGAGACAACCTGTCACTGTCGTAGCCCAGAGACAACCAGTCACTGTACTAACCCTAACCCAGAGACAACCAGTCACTGTCCTAACCCAGAGACAACCTGTCACTGTCGTAACCCAGAGACAACCAGTCACTGTACTAACCCTAACCCAGAGACAACCAGTCACTGTCCTAACCCAGAGACAACCCGTCACTGTCCTAACCCAGAGACAACCAGTCACTGTCCTAACCCAGAGACAACCAGTCACTGTACTAACCCAGAGACAACCTGTCACTGTCCTAACCCAGAGACAACCTGTCACTGTCCTAACCCAGAGACAACCCGTCACTGTCCTAACCCAGAGACAACCAGTCACTGTACTAACCCAGAGACAACCTGTCACTGTCGTAACCCAGAGACAACCTGTCACTGTCGTAACCCAGAGACAACCAGTCACTGTACTAACCCAGAGACAACCCGTCACTGTCCTAACCCAGAGACAACCCGTCACTGTCCTAACCCAGAAACAACCTGTCACTGTCCTAACCCAGAGACAACCTGTCACTGACCTAACCCAGAGACAACCAGTCACTGTCCTAACCCTAACCCAGAGACAACCTGTCACTGTCCTAACCCAGAGACAACCAGTCACTGTACTAACCCTAACCCAGAGACAACCAGTCACTGTCCTAACCCAGAGACAACCAGTCACTGTACTAACCCAGAGACAACCTGTCACTGTCCTAACCCAGAGACAACCAGTCACTGTACTAACCCAGAGACAACCTGTCACTCTCCTAACCCAGAGACAACCTGTCACTGTCCTAACCCAGAGACAACCTGTCACTGTCCTAACCCAGAGACAACCAGTCACTGTACTAACCCTAACCCAGAGACAACCCGTCACTGTCCTAACCCAGAGACAACCTGTCACTGTCCTAACCCAGAGACAACCTGTCACTGTCCTAACCCAGAGACAACCAGTCACTGTCCTAACCCTAACCCAGAGACAACCTGTCACTGTCCTAACCCAGAGACAACCAGTCACTGTACTAACCCTAACCCAGAGACAACCAGTCACTGTCCTAACCCAGAGACAACCAGTCACTGTACTAACCCAGAGACAACTTGTCACTGTCCTAACCCAGAGACAACCAGTCACTGTACTAACCCAGAGACAACCTGTCACTGTCCTAACCCAGAGACAACCTGTCACTGTCCTAACCCAGAGACAACCTGTCACTGTCCTAACCCAGAGACAACCAGTCACTGTACTAACCCTAACCCAGAGACAACCTGTCACTGTCCTAACCCAGAGACAACCTGTCACTGTCCTAACCCAGAGACAACCTGTCACTGTCCTAACCCAGAGACAACCAGTCACTGTACTAACCCAGAGACAACCTGTCACTGTCCTAACCCAGAGACAACCTGTCACTGTCGTAACCCAGAGACAACCAGTCACTGTACTAACCCTAACCCAGAGACAACCAGTCACTGTCCTAACCCAGAGAATACCTGTCACTGTCGTAACCCAGAGACAACCAGTCACTGTACTAACCCAGAGACAACCCGTCACTGTCCTAACCAAGAGACAACCCGTCACTGTCCTAACCAAGAGACAACCAGTCACTGTCCTAACCCAGAGACAACCAGTCACTGTCCTAACCCAGAGACAACCAGTCACTGTACTAACCCAGAGACAACCAGTCACTGTACTAACCCTAACCCAGAGACAACCCGTCACTGTCCTAACCCAGAGACAACCCGTCACTGTCCTAACCCAGAGACAACCCGTCACTGTCCTAACCCAGAGACAACCCGTCACTGTCCTAACCCAGAGACAACCCGTCACTGTCCTAACCCAGAGACAACCTGTCACTGTCCTAACCCAGAGACAACCCGTCACTGTCCTAACCCAGAGACAACCCGTCACTGTCCTAACCCAGAGACAACCCGTCACTGTCCTAACCCCAACCCTAACCTTAACCCTTTCACTTCCTTCACATTCTGTAACGATCACTTCCAGTCAAAACCCCGCCATTTGTTTGACAAACTTTCTATGCAGTTTAAAATAAAGTATTAGTAAGATAAAGTGGTACAGAAGCACTGCTGTGTGACAGGGGAGGCCCAACACAACGTATTCATGACAGAATTCAGCTCAATCAATTGCATTTCAAATATTAATATTATGAATATTATTGTTTGTTTTGTTCCAGTGTTTGTCTATAGGTATCCTGGATATATTTGGTTTTGAGGACTTCCAGACGAACTGCTTCGAACAGTTCTGTATTAACTACGCCAACGAGAAAGTTCACTATTACTTCCACCAGCACGTCTTCACGCTGGAGCAGGTGAATTCTATACACTACTAGTAAACCCTTTACCACACCCCTTAAAGGGTACGTTAATGTAAAGTGTTTTCCCCTTGGTGATCAATAAAGCATCTATCTATTTATCCACTTATCCATCCATCTATTCACCCAACCATCCACCCGTTCATTCCTTCACTCATCCATCCACCCGTTCATTCCTTCACTCATCCATCCACCCATTTATCCCATCACTCATCCATCCACCCATTTATCCCATCACTCATCCATCCACCCATTTATCCCTTCACTCATCCATCCACCCATTTATCCCTTCACTCATCCATCCACCCATTTATCCCATCACTCATCCATCTACCCATTAATCCCATCACTCATCCATCTACCCATTCATCCCTTCACTCATCCATCCACCCATTTATCCCATCACTCATCCATCCACCCATTTATCCCATCACTCATCCATCCACCCATTTATCCCTTCACTCATCCATCCACCCATTTATCCCATCACTCATCCATCTACCCATTAATCCCATCACTCATCCATCTACCCATTCATCCCTTCACTCATCCATCCACCCATTTATCCCATCACTCATCCATCCACCCATTTATCCCATCACTCATCCATCCACCCATTTATCCCTTCACTCATCCATCCACCCATTTATCCCATCACTCATCCATCTACCCATTAATCCCATCACTCATCCATCCACCCATTTATCCCATCACTCATCCATCCACCCATTTATCCCATCACTCATCCATCCACCCATTTATCCCATCACTCATCCATCCACCCATTTATCCCATCACTCATCCATCCACCCATTTATCCCATCACTCATCCATCCACCCATTTATCCCTTCACTCATCCATCCACCCATTTATCCCATCACTCATCCATCTACCCATTTATCCCTTCACTCATCCATCCACCCATTTATCCCATCACTCATCCATCTACCCATTAATCCCATCACTCATCCATCCACCCATTTATCCCATCACTCATCCATCCACCCATTTATCCCATCACTCATCCATCCACCCATTTATCCCATCACTCATCCATCCACCCATTTATCCCTTCACTCATCCATCCACCCATTTATCCCATCACTCATCCATCTACCCATTTATCCCTTCACTCATCCATCCACCCATTTATCCCATCACTCATCCATCTACCCATTAATCCCATCACTCATCCATCTACCCATTTATCCCTTCACTCATCCATCCACCCATTTATCCCATCACTCATCCATCCACCCATTAATCCCTTCACTCATCCATCCACCCATTCATCCCTTCACTCATCCATCTACCCATTAATCCCTTCACTCATCCATCCACCCATTCATCCCTTCACTCATCCATCCACCCATTCATCCCTTCACTCATCCATCTACCCATTTATCCCATCACTCATCCATCTACCCATTCATTTGTTCATCCATGTATTCCAGGAGGAGTACCAGGCAGAAGGAATCAGCTGGAGTCCCGTTGACTACAAAGACAACCTGGGCTGTATCCATCTGATCAGCCAGAAACACACTGGACTGTTCCACATACTGGACGAGGAGAGCAAGTAGGTCTAGAAGGAGGGCCCTGCAACTCTGGGCCCAGAGTTTTACCCTGCAACTCTGGGCCCAGAGTTTTACCCTGCAACTCTGGGCCCAGAGTTTTACTAGCCGGGTCACATGGTTATATCTCAATAGGCTGTAGTTACATCCTCTCCTTGTTTTAAACCTTTACCAGCACTGATCTAGAGGAAGTGGACAGGTGAAAAGAAGCTTAATAGTTTGGCTTCCTATCTAGCTTTTTACCTACCTAGGTATTTTCAGTTCAGTGTTGAGTGGATATTCATTTAACAGTCTGTCCACTGTCCTTTTTTTCTGCACCCCTCTCTCTCTCTCTCTCTCTCTCTCTCTCTCTCTCTCTCTCCATGTCCTCAGTCTCTCCCAGTCCACAGACAACACCCTGTTGGAGAAGTTCAAGCAGCTGCATCATGATAACCCGTACTTCGTCCCCACCGCAGTGATGGATCCAGCCTTCATCATACAACACTTTACTGGGACCATCAAGTACCAGATTAAGGTAGGGATATTAACCAAGGATGTACATACTGTACATAAACATGAATATTTATGTCATGTAGTACATTATGTCATGTAGTACATTATGTCATGTAGTACAGCTCTGTCTTCATATGACACTGCTAACTGCCCTTCTCTTAACCCCCTCTCTCTCTTCTCTTCCCCTTCCTCTCTCTCCTCTCTTCCCCTCCCTCTCTCTCCTCTCTTACCTCTTCCCCCCTCTTCCCCCCTCCCTCTCTTCTCCTCCCCTCTTCCTCCCTCCCTCTCTCTCCTCTCTCTCCTCTCTTCCCCTCTCTCTCCTCTCTTCTCTTCCCCTCCCTCTCTCTCCTCTCTTCCCCTCCCTCTCTCTCCTCTCTTCCCCTCCCTCTCTCTCATCTCTTAACCCCCTCCCTCTCTCACCTCTCTTCCCCTCCCTCTCTCTCCTCTCTCACCCCTCTTCCCCCCTCCCTCTCTCTCCTCTCTCTCCCCCTCTTCCCCCTCCCTCTCTCTCTTCTCTTCCCCTCCCTCTCTCTCCTCTCTTCCCCTCCCTCTCTCTCCTCTCTCACCTCTTCCCCCCTCCCTCTCTCTCCTCTCTCTCCCCTCTTCCCCCTCCCTCTCTTCTCCTCCCCTCTTCCCCCCTCCCTCTCTCTCCTCTCTCTCCCCTCTTCCCCCCTCCCTCTCTCTCCTCCCCTCTTCCCCCCTCCCTCTCTTCTCCTGCCCTCTTCCCCCCTTCCTCTCTCTCCTCCCCCTCCCTCTCTCTCTTCCCCTCCCTCTCTCTCTTCCCCTCCCTCCCTCCTCGCCTCCGTCCTTTCCACCTATTTCCTCCCTCTTCATCTCTCCTCTTCCTCTCCTCCTCTCTGTCAGGATTTCCGGGAGAAGAACACGGACCACATGCGTCCGGAGATCGTGTCGTTACTGCGCAGCAGTCAGCGGGCGTTCATGCGTCAGCTGATCGGGTCAGATCCTGTGGCCTTTTTCCGATGGGGAATCCTCCGATCCACCATACACATCATAGCAGTCTTCAAGGAGGCCGGGCGCCGCCGGGCAGCCGCAGGTACACTACTTTTTAAGGACATTTACCCTCTTTCCTTGACCTGTCCAATCAGAGATTTTCAGGGCTTTTCTTCATGACATGAACCAAGCCAGGGAAAGCTCTGGGCCATATTCATTAGCGTATAAGTAGCCTGTAACTGTAATTGGCCGACCTGGTCAGGTTGAGATGTGACTTGCCACACTAACGTATGGAGATGATGACGATAAGATGATTAACATGTTGATGAAGGTGATGATGATGATGATGATGGTTAACATGATGATGATGGTGGTTAACATGATGATTAGGATGGTTAACATGATGAAGATGATGATGATGATGAGGATGGTTAACATGATGATGAGGATGATGGTTAACATGATGATGATGATGGTTAACATGATAATGAGGATGGTTAACATGATACTGATGAGGATGGTTAACAAGATGATGAGGATGGTTAACAAGATGATGAGGATGGTTAACATGATGATGAGGATGATGGTTAACATGATGAACATGATGAGGATGGTTAACATGATGATGAGGATGATGGTTAACATGTTGAGGATGATGGATAACATGATGAAGATGATGAGGATGGTTAACATGATGTTGAGGATGATGGTTAACATGATAATGAGGATGGTTAACATGATACTGATGAGGATGGTTAACAAGATGATGAGGATGGTTAACATGATGATGAGGATGATGGTTAACATGTTGAGGATGATGGATAACATGATGAAGATGATGAGGATGGTTAACATGATGATGAGGATGATGGTTAACATGATGATGAGGATGGTTAACATGATGATGAGGATGGTTAACATGATGATGAGGATGATGATTAACATGATGATGAGGATGATGGTTAACATGATGATGAGGATGATGGTTAACATGATGAAGATGATGGTTAACATGTTGAGGATGATGGTTAACATGATGAGGATGATGGTTAACATGATGATGAGGATGGTTAACATGATGATGAGGATGATGGTTAACATGTTGAGGATGATGGTTAACATGATGAGGATGATGGTTAACATGATGATGGTTAACATGATGATGAGGATGATGGTTAACATGATGATGAGGATGGTTAACATGATGATGAGGATGATGGTTAACATGTTGAGGATGATGGTTAACATGATGAGGATGATGGTTAACATGATGATGAGGATGATGGTTAACATGAGGATGATGATGGTTAACATGATGAAGATGATGGTTAACATGATGATGAGGATGGTTAACATGATGATGAGGATGATGGTTAACATGTTGAGGATGATGGTTAACATGATGAGGATGATGGTTAACATGATGATGGTTAACATGATGATGAGGATGATAGTTAACATGAGGATGATGATGGTTAACATGATGAAGATGATGGTTAACATGATGATGGGGATGATGGTTAACATGTTGAGGATGATGGTTAACATGATGATGAGGATGATGGTTAACATGATGATGAGGATGATGGTTAACATGATGAGGATGGTTAACATGATGAAGATGAAGATGATGAGGATGGTTAACATGATGATGAGGATGGTTAACATGATGATGAGGATGATGATTAACATGATGATGAGGATGATGGTTAACATGTTGAGGATGATGGTTAACATGATGATGAGGATGATGGTTAACATGATGAAGATGATGGTTAACATGTTGAGGATGAGGATGATGGTTAACATGATGATGAGGATGGTTAACATGATGATGAGGATGATGGTTAACATGTTGAGGATGATGGTTAACATGATGAGGATGATGGTTAACATGATGATGGTGGTTAACATGATGATGAGGATGATGGTTAACATGCGGATGAAGATGATGGTTAACATGATGATGGTTAACATGATGATGAGGATGATGGTTAACATGTTGAGGATGATGGTTAACATGATGATGAGGATGATGGTTAACATGATGATGAGGATGATGGTTAACATGATGAGGATGATGGTTAACATGTTGAGGATGATGGTTAACATGATGAGGATGATGGTTAACATGATGAGGATGATGGTTAACATGATGCGGATCATGGTTAACATGAGGATGAGGATGATGCTTAACATGAAGATGATGGTTAACATGGTGAGGATGATGGTTTACATGTTGAGGATGATGGTTAACATGATGAGGATGATGGTTAACATGATGCGGATCATGGTTAACATGAGGATGAGGATGATGGTTAACATGAAGATGATGGTTAACATGGTGAGGATGATGGTTTACATGTTGAGGATGATGGTTTACATGTTGAGGATGATGGTTAACATGATGAAGATGATGGTTAACATGTTGAGGATGATGGTTTACATGATGAAGATGATGGTTAACATGTTGAGGATGATGGTTAACATGATGATGAGGATGATGGTTAACATGATGAGGATGATGGTTAACATGATGAAGATGATGGTTAACATGTTGAGGATGATGGTTTACATGATGAAGATGATGGTTAACATGTTGAGGATGATGGTTAACATGATGATGAGGATGATGGGTAACATGATGAGGATGATGGTTAACATGATGAGGATGATGGTTAACATGATGAAGATGAGGGTTAACATAATGAAGATGATGGTTAACATGGAGAGGCCTGTGTTCTGTGTATTCTATAGCTCTGGTGAAACCCACCTCCTGTCGAATTACAGGGGAACTGAAGAGGAGACCCATCTTGGCTCTACAGAGACTGGCAAGGTAGGACAGAGTTACAAGTTACCCCAGGCCAGGTAGGAGAGAGTTACCAGTTACCCCAGGGTGGTAGGAGAGAGTTACCAGTTACCCAAGGCCAGATAGGAGAGAGTTACCAGTTACCCCAGGGTGGTAGGAGTGAGTTACCAGTTACCCCAGGGTGGTAGGAGTGAGTTACCAGTTACCCCAGGGTGGTAGGAGAGAGTTACCAGTTACCCCAGGGTGGTAGGAGAGAGTTACCAGTTACCCCAGGGTGGTAGGAGAGACTTACCAGTTACCCCAGGCCAGGTAGGAGAGAGTTACAAGTTAGGCCAGGTAGGAGCGAGTTACCAGTTACCCCAGGCCAGGTAGGAGAGAGTTACCAGTTACCCCAGGGTGGTAGGAGTGAGTTACCAGTTACCCCAGGGTGGTAGGAGTGAGTTACCAGTTACCCCAGGGTGGTAGGAGAGAGTTACCAGTTACCCCAGGGTGGTAGGAGAGAGTTACCAGTTACCCCAGGGTGGTAGGAGAGACTTACCAGTTACCCCAGGCCAGGTAGGAGAGAGTTACAAGTTAGGCCAGGTAGGAGCGAGTTACCAGTTACCCCAGGCCAGGTAGGAGAGAGTTACAAGTTAGGCCAGGTAGGAGCGAGTTACCAGTTACCCCAGGCCAGGTAGGAGAGAGTTACCAGTTACCCCAGGGTGGTAGAAGAGACTTACCAGTTACCCCAGGCCAGGTAGGAGAGAGTTACCAGTTACCCCAGGGTGGTAGGAGAGACTTACCAGTTACCCCAAGGTGGTAAAAGAAACTTACCAGTTACCCCAGGCCAGGTAGGAGAGAGTTACCAGTTACCCCAGGGTGGTAGGAGAGAGTTACCAGTTACCCCAGGCCAGGTAGGAGAGAGTTACCAGTTACCCCAAGGTGGTAAAAGAGACTTACCAGTTACCCCAGGCCAGGTAGGAGAGACTTACCAGTTACCCCAGGGTGGTAGGAGAGACTTACCAGTTACCCCAGGCCAGGTAGGAGAGAGTTACCAGTTACCCCAAGGTGGTAAAAGAGACTTACCAGTTACCCCAGGCCAGGTAGGAGAGACTTACCAGTTACCCCAGGGTGGTAGGAGAGAGTTACCAGTTATCCCAGGGTGGTACGAGACTTACCAGTTACCCCAGGGTGGTAGGAGAAAGTTACCAGTTACCCCAGGGTGGTAGGAGACTTACCAGATACCCCAGGGTGGTAGGAGAGAGTTACCAGATACCCCAGGGTGGTTGGAGAGAGTTACCAGTGTCACGGCTCCTCCTCTGCAGTGCAGGGGGCGGTTCCTCCTGCAGGCAGAGGAGGGTCGTTAGTGATTGGAGCCACCTGGGCTCAGGGTATAAAACTGCTTACTAATCATCTCTCTCTCTCTCTCTCTCTGCTCCTCCAGGTATGCTCATGATTTGTTTGTTCCTTCTTAGTTTTGCATAGTTTTCACTCAGTCATGTTCACACACACATATTCATGCACCCATGCACTTTACATACACCTTACATTATGATACATCCACACCTCATTCCTTTTTCTTAGTTTAAGTTCATAGTTTGTTTAATAATAAAGAACACTTTTAAATTGGCCTATACCTGTTTGCGTCCCCTCATTTTTGTCACAGGCTATGAGCCGGCTTGTGACACCAGTTACCCCAGGGTGGTAGGAGAGACTTACCAGTTATCCCAGGGTGCTAGGAGAGACTTACCACATACTCCAGGGTGGTGGGAGAGACTTACCACAAACCCCAGGGTGGTGGGAGAGACTTACCACATACCCCAGGGTGGTGGGAGAGACTTACCACATACCCCAGGGTGGTGGGAGAGACTTACCACATACCCCAGGGTGCTGGGAGAGACTTACCACATATCCCAGTGTGCTGGGAGAGACTTACCACATACCCCAGGGTGGTGGGAGAGACTTACCACATATCCCAGTGTGCTGGGAGAGACTTACCACATACCCCAGGGTGGTGGGAGAGACGTACCACGTACCCCAGGGTGGTGGGAGAGACTTACCACAAACCCCAGGGTGGTGTGAGAGACTTACCACATACCCCAGGGTGGTGGGAGAGACTTACCACATACCCCAGGTTGCTGGGAGAGACTTACCACATACCCCCAGTGTGCTGGGAGAGACTTACCACATACCCCAGGATGGTGGGAGAGACTTACCACATACCCCAGGGTGGTGGGAGAGACTTACCACATACCCCAGGTTGCTGGGAGAGACTTACCACATACCCCCAGTGTGCTGGGAGAGACTTACCACATACCCCAGGATGGTGGGAGAGACTTACCACATATCCCCAGTGTGCTGGGAGAGACTTACCACATACCCCAGGATGGTGGGAGAGACTTACCACAAACCCCAGGGTGGTGGGAGAGACTTACCACATACCCCAGGGTGGTGGGAGAGACTTACCACATACCCCAGGGTGCTGGGAGAGACTTACCACATACCCCAGGGTGGTGGGAGAGACTTACCACAAACCCCAGGGTGGTGGGAGAGACTTACCACATACCCCAGGTTGCTGGGAGAGACTTATCACATACCCCAGGGTGGTGGGAGAGACTTACCACATACCCCAGGTTGCTGGGAGAGACTTATCACGTACCCCAGGGTGGTGGGAGAGACTTACCACATACCCCAGGTTGCTGGGAGAGACTTATCACATACCCCAGGGTGGTGGGAGAGACTTACCACATACCCCAGGGTGGTGGGAGAGACTTACCACATACCCCAGGTTGCTGGGAGAGACTTACCACATACCCCAGGTTGCTGGGAGAGACTTACCACATACCCCAGGTTGCTGGGAGAGACTTATCACATACCCCAGGGTGGTGGGAGAGACTTACCACATACCCCAGGTTGCTGGGAGAGACTTACCACGTACCCCAGGTTGCTGGGAGAGACTTACCACATACCCCAGGTTGCTGGGAGAGACTTACCACATACCCCAGGTTGCTGGGAGAGACTTACCACGTACCCCATGGATGGCTAATCCTATCCACAGAGGACTGGTGTGGATGCAGGCTTCTGTTCCAGCCAAGCAGTAACACACCTGATTCAAGTAAACTAATCCTTCTTCTCCGTCCACAGCTCCCGGCTGGACTTCTCATTTGACCGGTCTGATGACCACCCTCTGGAGGTGTTAGAGGACATTTTCGTCAGCTATGAGAAGAGGAAGTAAGTGGGAATGGTGTAAATGCAGGATGCAGGTTGTTGATGGAATGTTACATAATGTACTGCGTACATTTTGACCTTCAGTATTTTCAAAAAGAACCCTGCTGAAAGCCAGTGTGCTGTAACCAAGTCTATCATTGTTCAGACGTAAATTCAGTTGCCTTCAGAAAGTATTCATACCCCGTGACATTTTTCCACATTTTGTTTTTACAAAGTGGAATTCAAATGGATTTAACTGTTATTTTTTTGATGATCTACACAAAATACTCTTATGTCAAAGTGGAGGGACAATCTTTTTATACAAAAAATAAAGGTCTAATATCTTGATTTAGATAAGTATTCAACCCCCTGAGTTAATACATGTTAGAATCACCTTTGGTGGCGATTAGTGCTGTGAGTGTTTCTGGGTAAGTCTCTGAGAGCTGTGAGTGTTTCTGGGTAAGTCTCTGAGTGCTGTGAGTCTTTCTGGGTAAGTCTCTGAGTGCTGTGAGTCTTTCTGGGTAAGTCTCTGAGTGCTGTGAGTGTTTCTGGGTAAGTCTCTGAGAGCTGTGAGTCTTTCTGGGTAAGTCTCTGAGAGCTGTGAGTCTTTCTGGGTAAGTCTCTGAGTGCTGTGAGTCTTTCTGGGTAAGTCTCTGAGAGCTGTGAGTCTTTCTGGGTAAGTCTCTGAGTGCTGTGAGTCTTTCTGGGTAAGTCTCTAAGAGCTGTGAGTCTTTCTGGGTAAGTCTCTGAGTGCTGTGAGTGTTTCTGGGTAAGTCTCTGAGAGCTGTGAGTGTTTCTGGGTAAGTCTCTGAGAGCTGTGAGTGTTTCTGGGTAAGTCTCTAAGAGCTGTGAGTCCTTCTGGGTAAGTCTCTGAGTGCTGTGAGTGTTTCTGGGTAAGTCTCTGAGTGCTGTGAGTGTTTCTGGGTAAGTCTCTGAGAGCTGTGAGTCTTTCTGGGTAAGTCTCTGAGTGCTGTGAGTCTTTCTGGGTAAGTCTCTGAGAGCTGTGAGTGTTTCTGGGTAAGTCTCTAAGAGCTGCGAGTCTTTCTGGGTAAGTCTCTAAGAGCTGAGAGTCTTTCTGGGTAAGTCTCTAAGAGCTGAGAGTCTTTCTGGGTAAGTCTCTAAGTGCTGTGAGTGTTTCTGGGTAAGTCTCTAAGTGCTGTGAGTGTTTCTGGGTAAGTCTCTAAGAGCTGTGAGTGTTTCTGGGTAAGTCTCTAAGAGCTGTGAGTGTTTCTGGGTAAGTCTCTAAGAGCTGAGAGTGTTTCTGGGTAAGTCTCTAAGAGCTGAGAGTCTTTCTGGGTAAGTCTCTAAGTGCTGTGAGTGTTTCTGGGTAAGTCTCTAAGTGCTGTGAGTGTTTCTGGGTAAGTCTCTAAGAGCTGTGAGTGTTTCTGGGTAAGTCTCTAAGAGCTGTGAGTGTTTCTGGGTAAGTCTCTGAGTGCTGTGAGTGTTTCTGGGTAAGTCTCTGAGTGCTGTGAGTGTTTCTGGGTAAGTCTCTGAGTGCTGTGAGTGTTTCTGGGTAAGTCTCTGAGTGCTGTGAGTGTTTCTGGGTAAGTCTCTAAGTGCTGAGAGTGTTTCTGGGTAAGTCTCTGAGTGCTGTGAGTGTTTCTGGGTAAGTCTCTGAGTGCTGTGAGTGTTTCTGGGTAAGTCTCTGAGTGCTGTGAGTGTTTCTGGGTAAGTCTCTGAGTGCTGTGAGTGTTTCTGGGTAAGTCTCTGAGTGCTGTGAGTGTTTCTGGGTAAGTCTCTGAGTGCTGTGAGTGTTTCTGGGTAAGTCTCTGAGTGCTGTGAGTGTTTCTGGGTAAGTCTCTGAGTGCTGTGAGTATTTCTGGGTAAGTCTCTGAGTGCTGTGAGTGTTTCTGGGTAAGTCTCTGAGTGCTGTGAGTGTTTCTGGGTAAGTCTCTGAGTGCTGTGAGTGTTTCTGGGTAAGTCTCTGAGTGCTGTGAGTGTTTCTGGGTAAGTCTCTGAGTGCTGTGAGTGTTTCTGGGTAAGTCTCTGAGTGCTGTGAGTGTTTCTGGGTAAGTCTCTGAGTGCTGTGAGTGTTTCTGGGTAAGTCTCTGAGTGCTGTGAGTGTTTCTGGGTAAGTCTCTGAGTGCTGTAAGTGTTTCTGGGTAAGTCTCTGAGTGCTGTGAGTGTTTCTGGGTAAGTCTCTAAGAGCTGTGAGTGTTTCTGGGTAAGTCTCTAAGAGCTGTGAGTGTTTCTGGGTAAGTCTCTGAGTGCTTTCCACAACTGGATTGTGCAACATTTGCCCATTTATTATTTTCACAATTCTTCAAGCTCTGTCAAATTGGTGGTTGATCATTGCTAGACAATTATTTTCCGATTTTAAGTCAAACTGTAAATCGGCCACTCAGGAACATTCACTGTCTTCTTGGTAAGCAACTCCAGTCTAGATTTGGCCTTGTGTTTAAGGTTATTGTCCTTCTGAAAGGTGAATTCATCTCCCAGTGTCTGGTGGAAAGCAGACTGAACCAGGTTTTCCTCTAGGATTTTTCCTGTGCTTAACTCCATTCCGTTTCTTTTTTATCCTGAAAAACTCTCCAGACCTTAACAATTACAAGCATAACACGATGCAGCCACCACTATGCTTGAAAATATGGAGAGTGGTACCCAGTAATGTGTTGTATTGGATTTTGCCAAAACATAACACTTTGTATTCAGGACAAATAGTTTATTCTTTTACCAATTTTTTGCAGTATTACTTTACTGCCTTGTTGTAAACAGGATGCATATTTTAGCAATATTTGTATTCTATTCACCATCCAAGGTGTAATTAATAACTTCACCATGCTCAAAGGGATATTCAATATCGGCCTCTTTAAAAATATATATATATTCTTTACGAGGCACTGAAAAACCTCCCTGGTCTTTGTGATTGAATCTGTGTTTGAAATTCACTGTTCGACTGACAGCACCTTAAA
>NC_092108.1:10450312-10496090 GCF_045679555.1 Salvelinus alpinus
AATAGGGTTGATACTACTACTACAACTGTAGAGGGTTGATACTACTACTACTACTACTGTAGAGGGTTGATACTACTACTACTACTGTAGAGGGTTGATACTACTACTACTACTGTAGAGGGTTGATACTACTACTACTGTAGAGGGTTGATACTACTACTACTACTGTAGAGGGTTGATACTACTACTACTGTAGAGGGTTGATACTACTACTACTGTAGAGGGTTAATACTACTACTACTGTAGAGGGTTGATACTACTACTACTGTAGAGAGTTGATAATACTACTACTACTGTAGAGGGTTGATACTACTACTACTGTAGAGGGTTGACACTACTACTACTACTGTAGAGGGTTGATACTACTACTACTACTGTAGAGGGCTGACACTACTACTACTACTGTAGAGGGCTGACACTACTACTACTACTGTAGAGGGTTGATAATACTACTACTACTGTAGAGGGTTGATACTACTACTACTGTAGAGGGTTGATACTACTACTACTGTAGAGGGCTGACACTACTACTACTACTGTAGAGGGTTGATAATACTACTACTACTGTAGAGGGTTGATACTACTACTACTACTGTAGAGGGTTGATAATACTACTACTACTGTAGAGGGCTGATAATACTACTACTACTGTAGAGGGTTGATACTACTACTACTGTAGAGGGTTGATACTACTACAACTGTAGAGGGCTGACACTACTACTACTACTGTAGAGGGTTGATACTACTACTACTGTAGAGGGTTGATACTACTACTACTACTGTAGAGGGTTGATAGTACTACTACTACTGTAGAGGGTTGATACTACTACTACAACTGTAGAGGGCTGACACTACTACTACTGTAGAGGGTTGATACTACTACTACTACTGTAGAGGGTTGATACTACTACTACTGTAGAGGGTTGATACTACTACTACTACTACTGAATAGGGTTGATACTACTACTACTGTAGAGAGTTGATACTACTACTACTACTGTAGAGGGTTGATACTCCTACTACTACTACTGAATAGGGTTGATACTACTACTACTACTGTAGAGGGTTGATACTACTACTACTACTACTGTAGAGGGTTGATACTACTACTACTACTGTAGAGGGTTGAAACGGCTACTAATGTAGAGGGTTGATACTACTACTACTACTGTAGAGGGTTGAAACTGCTACTAATGTAGAGGGTTGATACTACTACTACTGTAGAGGGTTGATACTACTACTACTGTAGAGGGTTGATACTACTACTACTGTAGAGGGTTGATACTACTACTACTACTGTAGAGGGTTGATACTACTACTACTGTAGAGGGTTGATAATACTACTACTGTAGAGGGTTGATACTACTACTACTGTAGAGGGTTGATACTACTACTACTGTAGAGGGTTGATACTACTACTACTACTACTGTAGAGGGTTGATACTACTGCTACTGTAGAAGGTTGATACTACTACTACTGTAGAGGGCTGACACTACTACTACTGTAGAGGGTTGATACTACTACTACTGTAGAGGGCTGACACTACTACTACTGTAGAGGGTTGATACTACTACTACTACTGTAGAGGGTTGATACTACTACTACTACTGTAGAGGGTTGATACTACTACTACTACTGTAGAGGGTTGATACTACTACTACAACTGTAGAGGGTTGATACTACTACTACTGTAGAGGGTTGATACTACTACTACTACTGTAGAGGGTTAATACTACTACTACTGTAGAGGGTTGATACTACTACTACTACTGTAGAGTGTTGATACTACTACTACTACTGTAGAGGGTTGGTACTACTACTACTGTAGAGAGCTGATACTACTACTACTGTAGAGGGTTGATACTACTACTACTACTGTAGAGGGTTGATACTACTACTACTACTGTAGAGGGTTGATACTACTACTACTACTGTAGAGGGTTGATACTACTACTACTACTGTAGAGGGTTGATACTACTACTACTGTAGAGGGTTGATACTACTACTACTGTAGAGGGTTGATACTACTACTACTACTACTGTAGAGGGTTGATACTACTACTACTGTAGAGGGTTGATACTACTACTACTGTAGAGGGTTGATACTACTACTACTGTAGAGGGTTGACACTACTACTACTACTGTAGAGGGTTGATACTACTACTATTGTAGAGGGTGGATACTACTACTACTACTGTAGAGGGTTGATACTACTACTACTGTAGAGGGTTGATACTACTACAACTGTAGAGGGTTGATACTACTACTACTACTACTGTAGAGGGTTGATACTACTACTACTACTACTACTGTAGAGGGTTGATACTACTACTACTGTAGAGGGTTGATACTACTACTACTACTACTGAAGAGGGTTGATACTACTACTACTACTGTAGAGGGTTGATACTACTACTACTGTAGAGGGTTGATACTACTACAACTGTAGAGGGTTGATACTACTACTACTACTACTGTAGAGGGTTGATACTACTACTACTACTACTGTAGAGGGTTGATACTACTACTACTGTAGAGGGTTGATACTACTACAACTGTAGAGGGTTGATACTACTACTACTGCTACTGTAGAGGGTTGATACTACTACTACTGTAGAGGGTTGATACTACTACTACTACTGTAGAGGGTTGATACTACTACTACTACTACTGAATAGGGTTGATACTACTACTACAACTGTAGAGGGTTGATACTACTACTACTACTACTGTAGAGGGTTGATACTACTACTACTACTGTAGAGGGTTGATACTACTACTACTACTGTAGAGGGTTGATACTACTACTACTGTAGAGGGTTGATACTACTACTACTACTGTAGAGGGTTGATACTACTACTACTGTAGAGGGTTGATACTACTACTACTGTAGAGGGTTGATACTAATACTACTGTAGAGAGTTGATAATACTACTACTACTGTAGAGGGTTGATACTACTACTACTGTAGAGGGTTGACACTACTACTACTACTACTGTAGAGGGTTGATACTACTACTACTACTGTAGAGGGCTGACACTACTACTACTACTGTAGAGGGCTGACACTACTACTACTACTGTAGAGGGTTGATAATACTACTACTACTGTAGAGGGTTGATACTACTACTACTGTAGAGGGTTGATACTACTACTACTGTAGAGGGCTGACACTACTACTACTACTGTAGAGGGTTAATAATACTACTACTACTGTAGAGGGTTGATACTACTACTACTACTGTAGAGGGTTGATAATACTACTACTACTGTAGAGGGCTGATAATACTACTACTACTGTAGAGGGTTGATACTACTACTACTGTAGAGGGTTGATACAACTACAACTGTAGAGGGCTGACACTACTACTACTACTGTAGAGGGTTGATACTACTACTACTGTAGAGGGTTGATACTACTACTACTACTGTAGAGGGTTGATAATACTACTACTACTGTAGAGGGTTGATACTACTACTACAACTGTAGAGGGCTGACACTACTACTACTACTGTAGAGGGTTGATACTACTACTACTACTGTAGAGGTTTGATACTACTACTACTGTAGAGGGTTGATACTACTACTACTACTACTGAATAGGGTTGATACTACTACTACTGTAGAGAGTTGATACTACTACTACTACTGTAGAGGGTTGAAACGGCTACTAATGTAGAGGGTTGATACTACTACTACTACTGTAGAGGGTTGAAACTGCTACTAATGTAGAGGGTTGATACTACTACTACTGTAGAGGGTTGATACTACTACTACTGTAGAGGGTTGATACTACTACTACTACTGTAGAGGGTTGATACTAATACTACTGTAGAGGGTTGATACTACTACTACTGTAGAGGGTTGATACTACTACTACTGTAGAGGGTTGATACTACTACTACTACTACTGTAGAGGGTTGATACTACTGCTACTGTAGAAGGTTGATACTACTACTACTGTAGAGGGCTGACACTACTACTACTGTAGAGGGTTGATACTACTACTACTGTAGAGGGCTGACACTACTACTACTGTAGAGGGTTGATACTACTACTACTACTGTAGAGGGTTGATACTACTACTACTACTGTAGAGGGTTGATACTACTACTACTACTGTAGAGGGTTGATACTACTACTACTGTAGAGGGTTGATACAACTACTACTACTGTAGAGGGTTGATACTACTACTACTACTGTAGAGGGTTGATACTACTACTACTACTGTAGAGGGTTGATACTACTACTACTACTGTAGAGGGTTGATACTACTACTACTACTGTAGAGGGTTGATACTACTACTACTGTAGAGGGTTGATACTACTCCTACTACTGTAGAGGGTTGATACTACTACTACTACTGTAGAGGGTTGATACTACTACTACTGTAGAGGGTTGATACAACTACTACTACTGTAGAGGGTTGATACTACTACTACTACTTTAGAGGGTTGATAAAACTACTACTACTGTAGAGGGTTGATACTACTACTACTACTGAAGAGGGTTGATACTACTACTACTACTGTAGAGGGTTGATACTACTACTACTGTAGAGGGTTGATACTACTACTACTACTGTAGAGGGTTGATACTACTACTACTGTAGAGGGTTGATACTACTACTACTACTGTAGAGGGTTGATACTACTACTACTGTAGAGGGTTGATACTACTACTACTGTAGAGGGTTGATACTACTACTACTACTGTAGAGGGTTGGTACTACTACTACTGTAGAGGGTTGATACTACTACTACTGTAGAGGGTTGATACTACTACTACTACTGTAGAGGGTTGATACTACTACTACACTGTAGAGGGTTGATACTACTACTACTACTGTAGAGGGTTGATACTACTACTACTACTGTAGAGGGTTGACGCTACTGGAGGGTTGACTACTACTGTAGAGGGTTGATACTACTACTACTGTAGAGGGTTGACTACTACTACGTGAGGGGCCTACTGTAGAGGGTTGACTACTACGTGAGGGCTACTACACTGTAGAGGGTTGACTACTACTACTACTACTGTAGAGGGTTGATACTACTGCTACTGTAGAGGGCCCTACTGAGAGGGCTGACACTACTACTACTGTAGAGGGTTGACTACTACTACGTGAGGGCTGCACTACTGTAGAGGGTTGAACTACTACTACTACTGTAGAGGGTTGATACTACTACTACTAATGTAGAGGGTTGATACTACTACTACTACTGTAGAGGGTTGATACTACTACTACTGTAGAGGGTTGATACAACTACTACTACTGTAGAGGGTTGATACTACTACTACTACTTTAGAGGGTTGATACTACTACTACTACTGTAGAGGGTTGATACTACTACTACTACTGAAGAGGTTTGATACTACTACTACTACTTTAGAGGGTTGATACTACTACTACTGTAGAGGGTTGATACTACTACTACTACTGTAGAGGGTTGATACTACTACTACTACTGTAGAGGGTTGATACTACTACTACTGTAGAGAGTTGATACAACTACTACTACTGTAGAGGGTTGATACTACTACTACTACTGAAGAGGGTTGATACTACTACTACTACTGTAGAGGATTGATACTACTACTAATGAAGAGGGTTGATACTACTACTACTACTGTAGAGGGTTGATACTAGTACTACTGTAGAGGGTTGATACTACTACTACTACTGTAGAGGGTTGATACTACTACTACTGTAGAGGGTTGATACTACTACTACTGTAGAGGGTTGATACTACTACTACTACTGTAGAGGGTTGATACTACTACTACTGTAGAGGGTTGACACTACTACTACTGTAGAGGGTTGATACTACTACTACTGTAGAGGGTTGACACTACTACTATTACTGTAGAGGGTTGATACTACTACTACTGTAGAGGGTTGATACTACTACTACTACTGTAGAGGGTTAATACTACTACTACTGTAGAGGGTTGATACTACTACTACTACTGTAGAGGGTTGATACTACTACTACTACTGTAGAGGGTTGATACTACTACTACTACTGTAGAGGGTTGATACTACTACTACTGTAGAGGGTTGATACTACTACTACTGTAGAGGGTTGATACTACTACTACTACTACTGTAGAGGGTTGATACTACTACTACTGTAGAGGGTTGATACTACTACTACTGTAGAGGGTTGATACTACTACTACTGTAGAGGGTTGACACTACTACTACTACTGTAGAGGGTTGATACTACTACTACTGTAGAGGGTGGATACTACTACTACTACTGTAGAGGGTTGATACTACTACTACTGTAGAGGGTTGATACTACTACAACTGTAGAGGGTTGATACTACTACTACTACTACTGTAGAGGGTTGATACTACTACTACTACTACTACTGTAGAGGGTTGATACTACTACTACTGTAGAGGGTTGATACTACTACTACTACTACTGAAGAGGGTTGATACTACTACTACTACTGTAGAGGGTTGATACTACTACTACTGTAGAGGGTTGATACTACTACAACTGTAGAGGGTTGATACTACTACTACTACTACTGTAGAGGGTTGATACTACTACTACTACTGTAGAGGGTTGATACTACTACTACTGTAGAGGGTTGATACTACTACAACTGTAGAGGGTTGATACTACTACTACTGCTACTGTAGAGGGTTGATACTACTACTACTGTAGAGGGTTGATACTACTACTACTACTGTAGAGGGTTGATACTACTACTACTACTACTGAATAGGGTTGATACTACTACTACAACTGTAGAGGGTTGATACTACTACTACTACTACTGTAGAGGGTTGATACTACTACTACTACTGTAGAGGGTTGATACTACTACTACTACTGTAGAGGGTTGATACTACTACTACTGTAGAGGGTTGATACTACTACTACTACTGTAGAGGGTTGATACTACTACTACTGTAGAGGGTTGATACTACTACTACTGTAGAGGGTTGATACTAATACTACTGTAGAGAGTTGATAATACTACTACTACTGTAGAGGGTTGATACTACTACTACTGTAGAGGGTTGACACTACTACTACTACTACTGTAGAGGGTTGATACTACTACTACTACTGTAGAGGGCTGACACTACTACTACTACTGTAGAGGGCTGACACTACTACTACTACTGTAGAGGGTTGATAATACTACTACTACTGTAGAGGGTTGATACTACTACTACTGTAGAGGGTTGATACTACTACTACTGTAGAGGGCTGACACTACTACTACTACTGTAGAGGGTTAATAATACTACTACTACTGTAGAGGGTTGATACTACTACTACTACTGTAGAGGGTTGATAATACTACTACTACTGTAGAGGGCTGATAATACTACTACTACTGTAGAGGGTTGATACTACTACTACTGTAGAGGGTTGATACAACTACAACTGTAGAGGGCTGACACTACTACTACTACTGTAGAGGGTTGATACTACTACTACTGTAGAGGGTTGATACTACTACTACTACTGTAGAGGGTTGATAATACTACTACTACTGTAGAGGGTTGATACTACTACTACAACTGTAGAGGGCTGACACTACTACTACTACTGTAGAGGGTTGATACTACTACTACTACTGTAGAGGTTTGATACTACTACTACTGTAGAGGGTTGATACTACTACTACTACTACTGAATAGGGTTGATACTACTACTACTGTAGAGAGTTGATACTACTACTACTACTGTAGAGGGTTGATACTACTACTACTACTACTGAATAGGGTTGATACTACTACTACTACTGTAGAGGGTTGATACTACTACTACTACTGTAGAGGGTTGATACTACTACTACTACTGTAGAGGGTTGAAACGGCTACTAATGTAGAGGGTTGATACTACTACTACTACTGTAGAGGGTTGAAACTGCTACTAATGTAGAGGGTTGATACTACTACTACTGTAGAGGGTTGATACTACTACTACTGTAGAGGGTTGATACTACTACTACTGTAGAGGGTTGATACTACTACTACTACTGTAGAGGGTTGATACTAATACTACTGTAGAGGGTTGATACTACTACTACTGTAGAGGGTTGATACTACTACTACTGTAGAGGGTTGATACTACTACTACTACTACTGTAGAGGGTTGATACTACTGCTACTGTAGAAGGTTGATACTACTACTACTGTAGAGGGCTGACACTACTACTACTGTAGAGGGTTGATACTACTACTACTGTAGAGGGCTGACACTACTACTACTGTAGAGGGTTGATACTACTACTACTACTGTAGAGGGTTGATACTACTACTACTACTGTAGAGGGTTGATACTACTACTACTAAGGTAGAGGGTTGATACTACTACTACTGTAGAGGGTTGATACAACTACTACTACTGTAGAGGGTTGATACTACTACTACTACTACTTTAGAGGGTTGATACTATTACTACTACTGTAGAGGGTTGATACTACTACTACTACTGAAGAGGTTTGATACTACTACTACTACTTTAGAGGGTTGATACTACTACTACTGTAGAGGGTTGATACTACTCCTACTACTGTAGAGGGTTGATACTACTACTACTACTGTAGAGGGTTGATACTACTACTACTGTAGAGGGTTGATACAACTACTACTACTGTAGAGGGTTGATACTACTACTACTACTTTAGAGGGTTGATAAAACTACTACTACTGTAGAGGGTTGATACTACTACTACTACTGAAGAGGGTTGATACTACTACTACTACTGTAGAGGGTTGATACTACTACTACTGAAGAGGGTTGATACTACTACTACTACTGTAGAGGGTTGATACTACTACTACTGTAGAGGGTTGATACTACTACTACTACTGTAGAGGGTTGATACTACTACTACTGTAGAGGGTTGATACTACTACTACTGTAGAGGGTTGATACTACTACTACTACTGTAGAGGGTTGATACTACTACTACTGTAGAGGGTTGACACTACTACTACTGTAGAGGGTTGATACTACTACTACTGTAGAGGGTTGACACTAATACTACTACTGAATAGGGTTGATACTACTACTACTGTAGAGAGTTGATACTACTACTACTACTGTAGAGGGTTGATACTACTACTACTACTACTACTGAAAAGGGTTGATACTACTACTACTACTGTAGAGGGTTGATACTACTACTACTACTGTAGAGGGTTGATACTACTACTACTACTGTAGAGGGTTGAAACGGCTACTAATGTAGAGGGTTGATACTACTACTACTACTGTAGAGGGTTGAAACTGCTACTAATGTAGAGGGTTGATACTACTACTACTGTAGAGGGTTGATACTACTACTACTGTAGAGGGTTGATACTACTACTACTGTAGAGGGTTGATACTACTACTACTACTGTAGAGGGTTGATACTAATACTACTGTAGAGGGTTGATACTACTACTACTGTAGAGGGTTGATACTACTACTACTGTAGAGGGTTGATACTACTACTACTACTACTGTAGAGGGTTGATACTACTGCTACTGTAGAAGGTTGATACTACTACTACTGTAGAGGGCTGACACTACTACTACTGTAGAGGGTTGATTCTACTACTACTGTAGAGGGCTGACACTACTACTACTGTAGAGGGTTGATACTACTACTACTACTGTAGAGGGTTGATACTACTACTACTAATGTAGAGGGTTGATACTACTACTACTACTGTAGAGGGTTGATACTACTACTACTGTAGATGGTTGATACAACTACTACTACTGTAGAGGGTTGATACTACTACTACTACTTTAGAGGGTTGATACTACTACTACTACTGTAGAGGGTTGATACTACTACTACTACTGAAGAGGTTTGATACTACTACTACTACTTTAGAGGGTTGATACTACTACTACTGTAGAGGGTTGATACTACTACTACTACTGTAGAGGGTTGATACTACTACTACTACTGTAGAGGGTTGATACTACTACTACTGTAGAGAGTTGATACAACTACTACTACTGTAGAGGGTTGATACTACTACTACTACTTTAGAGGGTTGATAAAACTACTACTACTGTAGAGGGTTGATACTACTACTACTACTGAAGAGGGTTGATACTACTACTACTACTGTAGAGGATTGATACTACTACTACTGAAGAGGGTTGATACTACTACTACTACTGTAGAGGGTTGATACTACTACTACTGTAGAGGGTTGATACTACTACTACCACTGTAGAGGGTTGATACTACTACTACTGTAGAGGGTTGATACTACTACTACTGTAGAGGGTTGATACTACTACTACTACTGTAGAGGGTTGATACTACTACTACTGTAGAGGGTTGACACTACTACTACTGTAGAGGGTTGATACTACTACTACTGTAGAGGGTTGACACTACTACTATTACTGTAGAGGGTTGATACTACTACTACTGTAGAGGGTTGACACTACTACTACTACTGTAGAAGGTTGATACTACTACTACTGTAGAGGGTTGACACTACTACTACTGTAGAGGGTTGATACTACTACTACTGTAGAGGGTTGACACTACTACTACTACTGTAGAGGGTTGATACTACTACTACTGTAGAGGGTTGATACTACTACTACTGTAGAGGGTTGATACTACTACTACTGTAGAGGGTTGATACTACTACTACTGTAGAGGGTTGATACTACTACTACTGTAGAGGTTTGACACTACTACTACTACTGTAGAGGGTTGATACTACTACTACTGTAGAGGGTTGATACTACTACTACTGTAGAGGGTTGATACTACTACTACTGTAGAGGGTTGATACTACTACTACTGTAGAGGGTTGACACTACTACTACTGTAGAGGGTTGATACTACTACTACTGTAGAAGGTTGATACTACTACTACTGTAGAGGGTTGACACTACTACTACTACTACTACTGTAGAGGGTTGATAATACTACTACTACTGTAGAGGGTTGACACTACTACTACTACTGTAGAAGGTTGATACTACTACTACTGTAGAGGGTTGACACTACTACTACTGTAGAGGGTTGATACTACTACTACTGTAGAGGGTTGACACTACTACTACTACTGTAGAGGGTTGATACTACTACTACTGTAGAGGGTTGATACTACTACTACTGTAGAGGGTTGATACTACTACTACTGTAGAGGGTTGACACTACTACTACTGTAGAGGGTTGACACTACTACTACTACTGTAGAGGGTTGATACTACTACTACTGTAGAGGGTTGATACTACTACTACTGTAGAGGGTTGATACTACTACTACTGTAGAGGTTTGATACTACTACTACTGTAGAGGGTTGATACTACTACTACTGTAGAGGGTTGATACTACTACTACTGTAGAAGGTTGATACTACTACTACTGTAGAGGTTTGACACTACTACTACTACTACTGTAGAGGGTTGATAATACTACTACTACTGTAGAGGGTTGACACTACTACTACTACTGTAGATGGTTGACACTACTATTACTACTGTAGAGGGTTGATACTACTACTACTACTGTAGAGGGTTGATAATACTACTACTACTGTAGAGGGTTGATACTACTACTACTGAAGAGGGTTGATACTACTACTACTACTGTAGAGGGTTGATACTACTACTACTGTAGAGGGTTGATACTACTACTACTACTGTAGAGGGTTGATACTACTACTACTGTAGAGGGTTGATACTACTACTACTGTAGAGGGTTGATACTACTACTACTACTGTAGAGGGTTGATACTACTACTACTGTAGAGGGTTGACACTACTACTACTGTAGAGGGTTGATACTACTACTACTGTAGAGGGTTGACACTAATACTACTACTGAATAGGGTTGATACTACTACTACTGTAGAGAGTTGATACTACTGCTACTACTGTAGAGGGTTGATACTACTACTACTGTAGAGGGTTGACACTACTACTACTGTAGAGGGTTGATACTACTACTACTGTAGAGGGTTGACACTACTACTATTACTGTAGAGGGTTGATACTACTACAACTGTAGAGGGTTGACACTACTACTACTACTGTAGAAGGTTGATACTACTACTACTGTAGAGGGTTGACACTACTACTACTGTAGAGGGTTGATACTACTACTACTGTAGAGGGTTGACACTACTACTACTACTGTAGAAGGTTGATACTACTACTACTGTAGAGGGTTGATACTACTACTACTGTAGAGGGTTGATACTACTACTACTGTAGAGGGTTGATACTACTACTACTGTAGAGGGTTGATACTACTACTACTGTAGAGGTTTGACACTACTACTACTACTGTAGAGGGTTGATACTAATACTACTGTAGAGGGTTGATACTACTACTACTGTAGAGGGTTGATACTACTACTACTGTAGAGGGTTGATACTACTACTACTGTAGAGGGTTGACACTACTACTACTGTAGAGGGTTGATACTACTACTACTGTAGAAGGTTGATACTACTACTACTGTAGAGGGTTGACACTACTACTACTACTACTACTGTAGAGGGTTGATAATACTACTACTACTGTAGAGGGTTGACACTACTACTACTACTGTAGAAGGTTGATACTACTACTACTGTAGAGGGTTGACACTACTACTACTGTAGAGGGTTGATACTACTACTACTGTAGAGGGTTGACACTACTACTACTACTGTAGAGGGTTGATACTACTACTACTGTAGAGGGTTGATACTACTACTACTGTAGAGGGTTGATACTACTACTACTGTAGAGGGTTGACACTACTACTACTGTAGAGGGTTGACACTACTACTACTACTGTAGAGGGTTGATACTACTACTACTGTAGAGGGTTGATACTACTACTACTGTAGAGGGTTGATACTACTACTACTGTAGAGGTTTGATACTACTACTACTGTAGAGGGTTGATACTACTACTACTGTAGAGGGTTGATACTACTACTACTGTAGAAGGTTGATACTACTACTACTGTAGAGGTTTGACACTACTACTACTACTACTGTAGAGGGTTGATAATACTACTACTACTGTAGAGGGTTGACACTACTACTACTACTGTAGATGGTTGACACTACTATTACTACTGTAGAGGGTTGATACTACTACTACTACTGTAGAGGGTTGATAATACTACTACTACTGTAGAGGGTTGATACTACTACTACTGAAGAGGGTTGATACTACTACTACTACTGTAGAGGGTTGACACTACTACTACTACTGTAGAGGGTTGATACTACTACTACTACTGTAGAGGGTTGATACTACTACTACTGTAGAGGGTTGATACTACTACTACTGTAGAGGGTTGATACTACTACTACAACTGTAGAGGGTTGACACTACTACTACTACTGTAGAAGGTTGATACTACTACTACTGTAGAGGGTTGATACTACTACTACTACTGTAGAGGGTTGATACTACTACTACTGTAGAGGGTTGACACTACTACTACTACTGTAGAGGGTTGATACTACTACTACTGTAGAGGGTTGATACTACTACTACTGTAGAGGGTTGATACTACTACTACTGTAGAGGGTTGATACTACTACTACTGTAGAGGGTTGATACTACTACTACTGTAGAGGTTTGACACTACTACTACTACTGTAGAGGGTTGATACTAATACTACTGTAGAGGGTTGATACTACTACTACTGTAGAGGGTTGATACTACTACTACTGTAGAGGGTTGATACTACTACTACTGTAGAGGGTTGACACTACTACTACTGTAGAGGGTTGATACTACTACTACTGTAGAAGGTTGATACTACTACTACTGTAGAGGGTTGACACTACTACTACTACTACTACTGTAGAGGGTTGATAATACTACTACTACTGTAGAGGGTTGACACTACTACTACTACTGTAGAAGGTTGATACTACTACTACTGTAGAGGGTTGACACTACTACTACTGTAGAGGGTTGATACTACTACTACTGTAGAGGGTTGACACTACTACTACTACTGTAGAGGGTTGATACTACTACTACTGTAGAGGGTTGATACTACTACTACTGTAGAGGGTTGATACTACTACTACTGTAGAGGGTTGACACTACTACTACTGTAGAGGGTTGACACTACTACTACTACTGTAGAGGGTTGATACTACTACTACTGTAGAGGGTTGATACTACTACTACTGTAGAGGGTTGATACTACTACTACTGTAGAGGTTTGATACTACTACTACTGTAGAGGGTTGATACTACTACTACTGTAGAGGGTTGATACTACTACTACTGTAGAAGGTTGATACTACTACTACTGTAGAGGTTTGACACTACTACTACTACTACTGTAGAGGGTTGATAATACTACTACTACTGTAGAGGGTTGACACTACTACTACTACTGTAGATGGTTGACACTACTATTACTACTGTAGAGGGTTGATACTACTACTACTACTGTAGAGGGTTGATAATACTACTACTACTGTAGAGGGTTGATACTACTACTACTGAAGAGGGTTGATACTACTACTACTACTGTAGAGGGTTGATACTACTACTACTGTAGAGGGTTGATACTACTACTACTACTGTAGAGGGTTGATACTACTACTACTGTAGAGGGTTGATACTACTACTACTGTAGAGGGTTGATACTACTACTACTACTGTAGAGGGTTGATACTACTACTACTGTAGAGGGTTGACACTACTACTACTGTAGAGGGTTGATACTACTACTACTGTAGAGGGTTGACACTAATACTACTACTGAATAGGGTTGATACTACTACTACTGTAGAGAGTTGATACTACTACTACTACTGTAGAGGGTTGATACTACTACTACTACTACTACTGAATAGGGTTGATACTACTACTACTACTGTAGAGGGTTGATACTACTACTACTACTGTAGAGGGTTGAAACTGCTACTACTGTAGAGGGTTGATACTACTACTACTGTAGAGGGTTGATACTACTACTACTGTAGAGGGTTGATACTACTACTACTACTGTAGAGGGTTGATACTAATACTACTGTAGAGGGTTGATACTACTACTACTGTAGAGGGTTGATACTACTACTACTGTAGAGGGTTGATACTACTACTACTACTACTGTAGAGGGTTGATACTACTGCTACTGTAGAAGGTTGATACTACTACTACTGTAGAGGGCTGACACTACTACTACTGTAGAGGGTTGATTCTACTACTACTGTAGAGGGCTGACACTACTACTACTGTAGAGGGTTGATACTACTACTACTACTGTAGAGGGTTGATACTACTACTACTAATGTAGAGGGTTGATACTACTACTACTACTGTAGAGGGTTGATACTACTACTACTGTAGAGGGTTGATACAACTACTACTACTGTAGAGGGTTGATACTACTACTACTACTTTAGAGGGTTGATACTACTACTACTACTGTAGAGGGTTGATACTACTACTACTACTGAAGAGGTTTGATACTACTACTACTACTTTAGAGGGTTGATACTACTACTACTGTAGAGGGTTGATACTACTACTACTACTGTAGAGGGTTGATACTACTACTACTACTGTAGAGGGTTGATACTACTACTACTGTAGAGAGTTGATACAACTACTACTACTGTAGAGGGTTGATACTACTACTACTACTTTAGAGGGTTGATAAAACTACTACTACTGTAGAGGGTTGATACTACTACTACTACTGAAGAGGGTTGATACTACTACTACTACTGTAGAGGATTGATACTACTACTAATGAAGAGGGTTGATACTACTACTACTACTGTAGAGGGTTGATACTACTACTACTGTAGAGGGTTGATACTACTACTACTACTGTAGAGGGTTGATACTACTACTACTGTAGAGGGTTGATACTACTACTACTGTAGAGGGTTGATACTACTACTACTACTGTAGAGGGTTGATACTACTACTACTGTAGAGGGTTGACACTACTACTACTACTGTAGAGGGTTGATACTACTACTACTGTAGAGGGTTGACACTACTACTATTACTGTAGAGGGTTGATACTACTACAACTGTAGAGGGTTGACACTACTACTACTACTGTAGAAGGTTGATACTACTACTACTGTAGAGGGTTGACACTACTACTACTGTAGAGGGTTGATACTACTACTACTGTAGAGGGTTGACACTACTACTACTACTGTAGAGGGTTGATACTACTACTACTGTAGAGGGTTGATACTACTACTACTGTAGAGGGTTGATACTACTACTACTGTAGAGGGTTGATACTACTACTACTGTAGAGGGTTGATACTACTACTACTGTAGAGGTTTGACACTACTACTACTACTGTAGAGGGTTGATACTACTACTACTGTAGAGGGTTGATACTACTACTACTGTAGAGGGTTGATACTACTACTACTGTAGAGGGTTGATACTACTACTACTGTAGAGGGTTGATACTACTACTACTGTAGAGGGTTGACACTACTACTACTGTAGAGGGTTGATACTACTACTACTGTAGAAGGTTGATACTACTACTACTGTAGAGGGTTGACACTACTACTACTACTACTACTGTAGAGGGTTGATAATACTACTACTACTGTAGAGGGTTGACACTACTACTACTACTGTAGAAGGTTGATACTACTACTACTGTAGAGGGTTGACACTACTACTACTGTAGAGGGTTGATACTACTACTACTGTAGAGGGTTGACACTACTACTACTACTGTAGAGGGTTGATACTACTACTACTGTAGAGGGTTGATACTACTACTACTGTAGAGGGTTGATACTACTACTACTGTAGAGGGTTGATACTACTACTACTGTAGAGGGTTGACACTACTACTACTACTGTAGAGGGTTGATACTACTACTACTGTAGAGGGTTGATACTACTACTACTGTAGAGGGTTGATACTACTACTACTGTAGAGGTTTGATACTACTACTACTGTAGAGGGTTGATACTACTACTACTGTAGAGGGTTGATACTACTACTACTGTAGAAGGTTGATACTACTACTACTGTAGAGGTTTGACACTACTACTACTACTACTGTAGAGGGTTGATAATACTACTACTACTGTAGAGGGTTGACACTACTACTACTACTGTAGATGGTTGACACTACTATTACTACTGTAGAGGGTTGATACTACTACTACTACTGTAGAGGGTTGATAATACTACTACTACTGTAGAGGGTTGATACTACTACTACTGTAGAGGGTTGACACTACCACTACTACTGTAGAGGTTTGACACTACTACTACTACTGTAGAGGGTTGATAATACTACTACTACTGTAGAGGGTTGATACTACTACTACTGTAGAGGGTTGATACTACTACTACTGTAGAGGGTTGATACTACTACTACTACTGTAGAGGGTTGATACTACTACTACTGTAGAGGGTTGATACTACTACTACTGTAGAGAGTTGATACTACTACTACTACTGTAGAGGGTTGATACTACTACTACTGTAGAGAGTTGATACTACTACTACTACTGTAGAGGGTTGATACTACTACTACTGTAGAGAGTTGATACTACTAGTACTACTGTAGAGGGTTGATACTACTACTACTACTGTAGAGGGTTGATACTACTACTACTGTAGAGGGTTGATACTACTGCTACTACTGTAGAGGGTTGATACTACTACTACTGTAGAGGGTTGATACTACTACTACTACTGTAGAGGGTTGATACTACTACTAGTGTAGAGGGTTGATACTACTACTACTGTAGAGGGTTGATACTACTACTACTACTGTAGAGGGTTGATACTACAACTACTGTAGAGGGTTGACACTACTACTACTACTGTAGGGGGTTGATACTACTACTACTACTGTAGAGGGCTGACACTACTACTACTACTGTAGAGGGTTGATACTACTACTACTACTACTGTAGAGGGTTGATACTACTACTACTGTAGAGGGTTGATACTACTACTACTGTAGAGGATTGATAATACTACTACTACTGTAGAGGGTTGATACTACTACTACTACTGTAGAGGGTTGATAATACTACTACTACTGTAGAGGGTTGACACTACTACTACTACTATAGAGGGTTGATAATACTACTACTACTGTAGAGGGTTGATAATACTACTACTACTGTAGATGGTTGATACTACTACTACTGTAGAGGGTTGATACTACTACTACAACTGTAGAGGGCTGACACTACTACTACTACTGTAGAGGGTTGATACTACTACTACTACTGTAGAGGGTTGATAATACTACTACTACTGTAGAGGGTTGATACTACTACTACTGTAGAGGCTTGACACTACTACTACTACTGTAGAGGGTTGATACTACTACTACTGTAGAGGGTTGATACTACTACTACTGTAGAGGGTTGATACTACTACTACTGTAGAGGGTTGATACTACTACTACTGTAGAGGTTTGACACTACTACTACTACTGTAGAGGGTTGATACTACTACTACTGTAGAGGGTTGATACTACTACTACTGTAGAGGGTTGATACTACTACTACTGTAGAGGGTTGATACTACTACTACTGTAGAGGGTTGATACTACTACTACTGTAGAGGGTTGACACTACTACTACTGTAGAGGGTTGATACTACTACTACTGTAGAAGGTTGATACTACTACTACTGTAGAGGGTTGACACTACTACTACTACTACTACTGTAGAGGGTTGATAATACTACTACTACTGTAGAGGGTTGACACTACTACTACTACTGTAGAAGGTTGATACTACTACTACTGTAGAGGGTTGACACTACTACTACTGTAGAGGGTTGATACTACTACTACTGTAGAGGGTTGACACTACTACTAATACTGTAGAGGGTTGATACTACTACTACTGTAGAGGGTTGATACTACTACTACTGTAGAGGGTTGATACTACTACTACTGTAGAGGGTTGATACTACTACTACTGTAGAGGGTTGACACTACTACTACTACTGTAGAGGGTTGATACTACTACTACTGTAGAGGGTTGATACTACTACTACTGTAGAGGGTTGATACTACTACTACTGTAGAGGTTTGATACTACTACTGTAGAGGGTTGATACTACTACTACTGTAGAGGGTTGATACTACTACTACTGTAGAAGGTTGATACTACTACTACTGTAGAGGTTTGACACTACTACTACTACTACTGTAGAGGGTTGATAATACTACTACTACTGTAGAGGGTTGACACTACTACTACTACTGTAGATGGTTGACACTACTATTACTACTGTAGAGGGTTGATACTACTACTACTACTGTAGAGGGTTGATAATACTACTACTACTGTAGAGGGTTGATACTACTACTACTGTAGAGGGTTGACACTACCACTACTACTGTAGAGGTTTGACACTACTACTACTACTGTAGAGGGTTGATAATACTACTACTACTGTAGAGGGTTGATACTACTACTACTGTAGAGGGTTGATACTACTACTACTGTAGAGGGTTGATACTACTACTACTACTGTAGAGGGTTGATACTACTACTACTGTAGAGGGTTGATACTACTACTACTGTAGAGAGTTGATACTACTACTACTACTGTAGAGGGTTGATACTACTACTACTGTAGAGAGTTGATACTACTACTACTACTGTAGAGGGTTGATACTACTACTACTGTAGAGAGTTGATACTACTATTACTACTGTAGAGGGTTGACACTACTACTACTACTGTAGAGGGTTGATACTACTACTACTGTAGAGGGTTGATACTACTGCTACTACTGTAGAGGGTTGATACTACTACTACTGTAGAGGGTTGATACTACTACTACTACTGTAGAGGGTTGATACTACTACTAGTGTAGAGGGTTGATACTACTACTACTGTAGAGGGTTGATACTACTACTACTACTGTAGAGGGTTGATACTACAACTACTGTAGAGGCTTGACACTACTACTACTACTGTAGAGGGTTGATACTACTACTACTGTAGAGGCTTGACACTACTACTACTACTGTAGAGGGTTGATACTACTACTACTGTAGAGGGTTGATACTACTACTACTGTAGAGGGTTGATACTACTACTACTGTAGAGGGTTGATACTACTACTACTGTAGAGGTTTGACACTACTACTACTACTGTAGAGGGTTGATACTACTACTACTGTAGAGGGTTGATACTACTACTACTGTAGAGGGTTGATACTACTACTACTGTAGAGGGTTGATACTACTACTACTGTAGAGGGTTGATACTACTACTACTGTAGAGGGTTGACACTACTACTACTGTAGAGGGTTGATACTACTACTACTGTAGAAGGTTGATACTACTACTACTGTAGAGGGTTGACACTACTACTACTACTACTACTGTAGAGGGTTGATAATACTACTACTACTGTAGAGGGTTGACACTACTACTACTACTGTAGAAGGTTGATACTACTACTACTGTAGAGGGTTGACACTACTACTACTGTAGAGGGTTGATACTACTACTACTGTAGAGGGTTGACACTACTACTAATACTGTAGAGGGTTGATACTACTACTACTGTAGAGGGTTGATACTACTACTACTGTAGAGGGTTGATACTACTACTACTGTAGAGGGTTGATACTACTACTACTGTAGAGGGTTGACACTACTACTACTACTGTAGAGGGTTGATACTACTACTACTGTAGAGGGTTGATACTACTACTACTGTAGAGGGTTGATACTACTACTACTGTAGAGGTTTGATACTACTACTGTAGAGGGTTGATACTACTACTACTGTAGAGGGTTGATACTACTACTACTGTAGAAGGTTGATACTACTACTACTGTAGAGGTTTGACACTACTACTACTACTACTGTAGAGGGTTGATAATACTACTACTACTGTAGAGGGTTGACACTACTACTACTACTGTAGATGGTTGACACTACTATTACTACTGTAGAGGGTTGATACTACTACTACTACTGTAGAGGGTTGATAATACTACTACTACTGTAGAGGGTTGATACTACTACTACTGTAGAGGGTTGACACTACCACTACTACTGTAGAGGTTTGACACTACTACTACTACTGTAGAGGGTTGATAATACTACTACTACTGTAGAGGGTTGATACTACTACTACTGTAGAGGGTTGATACTACTACTACTGTAGAGGGTTGATACTACTACTACTACTGTAGAGGGTTGATACTACTACTACTGTAGAGGGTTGATACTACTACTACTGTAGAGAGTTGATACTACTACTACTACTGTAGAGGGTTGATACTACTACTACTGTAGAGAGTTGATACTACTACTACTACTGTAGAGGGTTGATACTACTACTACTGTAGAGAGTTGATACTACTATTACTACTGTAGAGGGTTGACACTACTACTACTACTGTAGAGGGTTGATACTACTACTACTGTAGAGGGTTGATACTACTGCTACTACTGTAGAGGGTTGATACTACTACTACTGTAGAGGGTTGATACTACTACTACTACTGTAGAGGGTTGATACTACTACTAGTGTAGAGGGTTGATACTACTACTACTGTAGAGGGTTGATACTACTACTACTACTGTAGAGGGTTGATACTACAACTACTGTAGAGGGTTGACACTACTACTACTACTGTAGAGGGTTGATACTACTACTACTACTGTAGAGGGCTGACACTACTACTACTACTGTAGAGGGTTGATACTACTACTACTACTGTAGAGGGTTGATACTACTACAACTGTAGAGGGTTGACACTACCACTACTACTGTAGAGGTTTGACACTACTACTACTACTGTAGAGGGTTGATAATACTACTACTACTGTAGAGGGTTGATACTACTACTACTGTAGAGGGTTGATACTACTACTACTGTAGAGGGTTGATACTACTACTACTACTGTAGAGGGTTGATACTACTACTACTGTAGAGGGTTGATACTACTACTACTGTAGAGAGTTGATACTACTACTACTACTGTAGAGGGTTGATACTACTACTACTGTAGAGAGTTGATACTACTACTACTACTGTAGAGGGTTGATACTACTACTACTGTAGAGAGTTGATACTACTATTACTACTGTAGAGGGTTGATACTACTACTACTACTGTAGAGGGTTGATACTACTACTACTGTAGAGGGTTGATACTACTACTACTGTAGAGGGTTGATACTACTGCTACTACTGTAGAGGGTTGATACTACTACTACTGTAGAGGGTTGATACTACTACTACTACTGTAGAGGGTTGATACTACTACTAGTGTAGAGGGTTGATACTACTACTACTGTAGAGGGTTGATACTACTACTACTAATGTAGAGGGTTGATACTACAACTACTGTAGAGGGTTGACACTACTACTACTACTGTAGAGGGTTGATACTACTACTACTACTGTAGAGGGCTGACACTACTACTACTACTGTAGAGGGTTGATAATACTACTACTACTGTAGAGGGTTGACACTACTACTACTACTGTAGAAGGTTGATACTACTACTACTGTAGAGGGTTGACACTACTACTACTGTAGAGGGTTGATACTACTACTACTGTAGAGGTTTGACACTACTACTACTACTGTAGAGGGTTGATACTACTACTACTGTAGAGGGTTGATACTACTACTACTGTAGAGGGTTGATACTACTACTACTGTAGAGGGTTGACACTACTACTACTGTAGAGGGTTGACACTACTACTACTACTGTAGAGGGTTGATACTACTACTACTGTAGAGGGTTGATACTACTACTACTGTAGAGGGTTGATACTACTACTACTGTAGAGGTTTGATACTACTACTACTGTAGAGGGTTGATACTACTACTACTGTAGAGGGTTGATACTACTACTACTGTAGAAGGTTGATACTACTACTACTGTAGAGGTTTGACCCTACTACTACTACTACTGTAGAGGGTTGATAATACTACTACTACTGTAGAGGGTTGACACTACTACTACTACTGTAGATGGTTGACACTACTATTACTACTGTAGAGGGTTGATACTACTACTACTACTGTAGAGGGTTGATAATACTACTACTACTGTAGAGGGTTGATACTACTACTACTGTAGAGGGTTGACACTACCACTACTACTGTAGAGGTTTGACACTACTACTACTACTGTAGAGGGTTGATAATACTACTACTACTGTAGAGGGTTGATACTACTACTACTGTAGAGGGTTGATACTACTACTACTGTAGAGGGTTGATACTACTACTACTACTGTAGAGGGTTGATACTACTACTACTGTAGAGGGTTGATACTACTACTACTGTAGAGAGTTGATACTACTACTACTACTGTAGAGGGTTGATACTACTACTACTGTAGAGAGTTGATACTACTACTACTACTGTAGAGGGTTGATACTACTACTACTGTAGAGAGTTGATACTACTATTACTACTGTAGAGGGTTGATACTACTACTACTACTGTAGAGGGTTGATACTACTACTACTGTAGAGGGTTGATACTACTGCTACTACTGTAGAGGGTTGATACTACTACTACTGTAGAGGGTTGATACTACTACTACTACTGTAGAGGGTTGATACTACTACTAGTGTAGAGGGTTGATACTACTACTACTGTAGAGGGTTGATACTACTACTACTACTGTAGAGGGTTGATACTACAACTACTGTAGAGGGTTGACACTACTACTACTACTGTAGAGGGTTGATACTACTACTACTACTGTAGAGGGCTGACACTACTACTACTACTGTAGAGGGTTGATACTACTACTACTACTGTAGAGGGTTGATACTACTACTACTGTAGAGGGTTGATACTACTACTACTGTAGAGGATTGATAATACTACTACTACTGTAGAGGGTTGATACTACTACTACTACTGTAGAGGGTTGATAATACTACTACTACTGTAGAGGGTTGACACTACTACTACTACTATAGAGGGTTGATAATACTACTACTACTGTAGAGGGTTGATAATACTACTACTACTGTAGATGGTTGATACTACTACTACTGTAGAGGGTTGATACTACTACTACAACTGTAGAGGGCTGACACTACTACTACTACTGTAGAGGGTTGATACTACTACTACTACTGTAGAGGGTTGATAATACTACTACTACTGTAGAGGGTTGATACTACTACTACTGTAGAGGGTTGACACTACTACTACTACTGTAGAGGGTTGATACTACTACTACTGTAGAGGGTTGATACTACTACTACTGTAGAGGGTTGATACTACTACTACTGTAGAGGGTTGATACTACTACTACTGTAGAGGGTTGATACTACTACTACTGTAGAGGTTTGACACTACTACTACTACTGTAGAGGGTTGATACTACTACTACTGTAGAGGGTTGATACTACTACTACTGTAGAGGGTTGATACTACTACTACTGTAGAGGGTTGATACTACTACTACTGTAGAGGGTTGATACTACTACTACTGTAGAGGGTTGACACTACTACTACTACTGTAGAGGGTTGATACTACTACTACTGTAGAAGGTTGATACTACTACTACTGTAGAGGGTTGACACTACTACTACTACTACTACTGTAGAGGGTTGATAATACTACTACTACTGTAGAGGGTTGACACTACTACTACTACTGTAGAAGGTTGATACTACTACTACTGTAGAGTGTTGACACTACTACTACTGTAGAGGGTTGATACTACTACTACTGTAGAGGGTTGACACTACTACTAATACTGTAGAGGGTTGATACTACTACTACTGTAGAGGGTTGATACTACTACTACTGTAGAGGGTTGATACTACTACTACTGTAGAGGGTTGATACTACTACTACTGTAGAGGGTTGATACTACTACTACTGTAGAGGGTTGACACTACTACTACTACTGTAGAGGGTTGATACTACTACTACTGTAGAGGGTTGATACTACTACTACTGTAGAGGGTTGATACTACTACTACTGTAGAGGTTTGATACTACTACTACTGTAGAGGGTTGATACTACTACTACTGTAGAGGGTTGATACTACTACTACTGTAGAGGGTTGATACTACTACTACTGTAGAGGTTTGACACTACTACTACTACTACTGTAGAGGGTTGATAATACTACTACTACTGTAGAGGGTTGACACTACTACTACTACTGTAGATGGTTTACACTACTATTACTACTGTAGAGGGTTGATACTACTACTACTACTGTAGAGGGTTGATAATACTACTACTACTGTAGAGGGTTGATACTACTACTACTGTAGAGGGTTGACACTACCACTACTACTGTAGAGGTTTGACACTACTACTACTACTGTAGAGGGTTGATAATACTACTACTACTGTAGAGGGTTGATACTACTACTACTGTAGAGGGTTGATACTACTACTACTGTAGAGGGTTGATACTACTACTACTACTGTAGAGGGTTGATACTACTACTACTGTAGAGGGTTGATACTACTACTACTGTAGAGAGTTGATACTACTACTACTACTGTAGAGGGTTGATAATACTACTACTACTGTAGAGGGTTGACACTACTACTACTACTATAGAGGGTTGATAATACTACTACTACTGTAGAGGGTTGATAATACTACTACTACTGTAGATGGTTGATACTACTACTACTACTGTAGAGGGTTGATACTACTACTACTGTAGAGGGTTGATACTACTGCTACTACTGTAGAGGGTTGATACTACTACTACTGTAGAGGGTTGATACTACTACTACTACTGTAGAGGGTTGATACTACTACTAGTGTAGAGGGTTGATACTACTACTACTGTAGAGGGTTGATACTACTACTACTACTGTAGAGGGTTGATACTACAACTACTGTAGAGGGTTGACACTACTACTACTACTGTAGAGGGTTGATACTACTACTACTACTGTAGAGGGCTGACACTACTACTACTACTGTAGAGGGTTGATACTACTACTACTACTGTAGAGGGTTGATACTACTACTACTGTAGAGGGTTGATACTACTACTACTGTAGAGGATTGATAATACTACTACTACTGTAGAGGGTTGATACTACTACTACTACTGTAGAGGGTTGATAATACTACTACTACTGTAGAGGGTTGACACTACTACTACTACTATAGAGGGTTGATAATACTACTACTACTGTAGAGGGTTGATAATACTACTACTACTGTAGATGGTTGATACTACTACTACTGTAGAGGGTTGACACTACTACTACTACAACTGTAGAGGGCTGACACTACTACTACTACTGTAGAGGGTTGATACTACTACTACTACTGTAGAGGGTTGATAATACTACTACTACTGTAGAGGGTTGATACTACTACTACTGTAGAGGGTTGACACTACTACTACTACTGTAGAGGGTTGATACTACTACTACTGTAGAGGGTTGATACTACTACTACTACTGTAGAGGGTTGATACTACTACTACTGTAGAGGGTTGATACTACTACTACTGTAGAGGGTTGATACTACTACTATTGTAGAGAGTTGATACTACTACTACTACTGTAGAGGGTTGATACTACTACTACTGTAGAGAGTTGATACTACTACTACTACTGTAGAGGGTTGATACTACTACTACTGTAGAGAGTTGATACTACTATTACTACTGTAGAGGGTTGATACAACTACTACTGTAGAGAGTTGATACTACTACTACTACTGTAGAGGGTTGATACAACTACTACTGTAGAGAGTTGATACTACTACTACTACTGTTGAGGGTTGATACTACTACTACTGTAGAGGGTTGATACTACTACTACTACTACTGTAGAAGGTTGATACAACTACTACTACTGAATAGGGTTGATACTACTACTACTGTAGAGAGTTGATACTGCTACTACTACTACTGTAGAGGGTTGATACTACTACAACTACTGTAGAGGGTTAAAACTGCTACTAATGTAGAGGGTTGATACAACTACTACTGTAGAGAGTTGATACTACTACTACTACTGTAGAGGGTTGATACAACTACTACTGTAGAGAGTTGATACTACTACTACTACTGTAGAGGGTTGATACAACTACTACTGTAGAGAGTTGATACTACTACTACTCCTGTAGAGGGTTGATACTTCTACTACTGTAGAGGGTTGATACTACTACTACTACTACTGTAGAGGGTTGATACAACTACTACTACTGAATAGGGTTGATACTACTACTACTGTAGAGAGTTGATACTACTACTACTACTGTGGAAGGTTGATACTACTACTACCGTAGAGGGTTTATACTACTACTACTATTGTCGAGTGTTGATACTACTAGTACATTAGAGGGTTCATACTACTATGACTGTAGAGGGTCGATACTACTACTACCGTAGAGGGTTTATACTACTACTACTACTATTGTAGAGGGTTGATATTACTACTACTGTAGAGGGTTGATACTACTACTAAAACTGTAGAGGGTTGATACTACTACTACCGTAGAGGGTTCATACTACTACTACTACTATTGTAGAGGGTTAATACTACTACTACTACTACTGTAGATGGTTGATACTAATACTACTACTACTGTAGAGGGTTCATACTACTACTACTACTACTACTGTAGAGGGTTGATACTACTACTACTGTAGAGGGTTGATACTACTACTACTACTACTACTGTAGAGGGTTGATACTACTACTACTACTGTAGAGGGTTAATACTACTACTACTGTACAGGGTTGATAATACTACTACTGTACAGGGTTGATAATACTACTACTGTAGATGGCTGATACTACTACTACTGTAGAGGGTTGATACTACTACTAATCCTGTCGAGGGTTCATACTACTACTACTACTACTGTAGAGGGTTGATACTACTACTACCGTAGAGGGTTGATACTACTACTACTACTATTGTCGAGGGTTGATACTACTACTACTACTACTTTAGAGGGTTGATACTACTACTACTGTAGAGGGTTCATACTACTACTACCAATGTAGAGGGTTTATACTACTACTACTGTAGAGGGTTGATACATATTCTCTACTGTAGAGGGTTGATACTACTACTACTACTGTGGAAGGTTGATTATACTACTAGTACTGCTGTTGAGGGTTGATACTACTACTAGAACTGTAGAGGGTTGATACTACTACTACTGTAGAGGGTTGATACTACTACTACTACTGTAGAGGGTTGATACTACTACTACTACTGTAGAGGGTTGATACTACTACTAGAACTGTAGAGGGTTGATACTACTACTACTGTAGAGGGTTGATACTACTACTACTGTAGAGGGTTGATACTACTACTAGAACTGTAGAGGGTTGATAATACTACTACTGTAGAGGGTCGATACTACTACTACTGTAGAGGGTTGATACTACTACTCCTGTAGAGGGTTTATACTACTACTACTGTAGAGGGTTGATACTACTACTACTGTAGAGGGTTGATACTACTACTACTACTGTAGAGGGTTGATACTACTACTACTGTATGGTGTTGATACTACTACTACTGTGGAGGATTGATACTAATACTACTACTGTAGAGGGTTGATACTACTACTAGAACTGTAGAGGGTTGCTAGTACTACTACTGTAGAGGGTTGATACAACTACTACTGTAGAGGGTTGAAACTACTACTACTACTACTTTAGAGGGTTGATACAACTACTACTGTAGAGGGTTGATACTACTACTACTACTGTAGAGGGTTGATACTACTACTACTACTGTAGAGGGTTGATACTACTACTACTGTAGAGAATTGATACAACTACTACTACTGTAGAGGGTTGATACTACTACTACTACTTTAGAGGGTTGATACTACTACTACTACTGTAGAGGGTTGATACTACTACTACTACTGAAGAGGGTTGATACTACTACTACTACTGTAGAGGGTTGATACTACTACTACTGAAGAGGGTTGATACTACTACTACTACTGTAGAGGGTTGATACTACTACTACTGTAGAGGGTTGATACTACTACTACTACTGTAGAGGGTTGATACTACTACTACTGTAGAGGGTTGATACTACTACTACTGTAGAGGGTTGATACTACTACTACTACTGTAGAGGGTTGATACTACTACTACTGTAGAGGGTTGACACTACTACTACTGTAGAGGGTTGATACTACTACTACTGTAGAGGGTTGACACTACTACTACTACTGTAGAGGGTTGATACTACTACTACTGTAGAGGGTTGACACTACTACTACTACTGTAGAAGGTTGATACTACTACTACTGTAGAGGGTTGACACTACTACTACTGTAGAGGGTTGATACTACTACTACTGTAGAGGGTTGACACTACTACTACTACTGTAGAGGGTTGATACTACTACTACTGTAGAGGGTTGATACTACTACTACTGTAGAGGGTTGATACTACTACTACTGTAGAGGGTTGATACTACTACTACTGTAGAGGGTTGATACTACTACTACTGTAGAGGGTTGACACTACTACTACTACTGTAGAGGGTTGATACTACTACTACTGTAGAGGGTTGATACTACTACTACTGTAGAGGGTTGATACTACTACTACTGTAGAGGGTTGATACTACTACTACTGTAGAGGGTTGATACTACTACTACTGTAGAGGGTTGACACTACTACTACTGTAGAGGGTTGATACTACTACTACTGTAGAAGGTTGATACTACTACTACTGTAGAGGTTTGACACTACTACTACTACTACTGTAGAGGGTTGATAATACTACTACTACTGTAGAGGGTTGACACTACTACTACTACTGTAGAAGGTTGATACTACTACTACTGTAGAGGGTTGACACTACTACTACTGTAGAGGGTTGATACTACTACTACTGTAGAGGGTTGACACTACTACTACTACTGTAGAGGGTTGATACTACTACTACTGTAGAGGGTTGATACTACTACTACTGTAGAGGGTTGATACTACTACTACTGTAGAGGGTTGACACTACTACTACTACTGTAGAGGGTTGATACTACTACTACTGTAGAGGGTTGATTCTACTACTACTGTAAGGGTTGATACTACTACTACTGTAGAGGTTTGATACTACTACTACTGTAGAGGGTTGATACTACTACTACTGTAGAGAGTTGATACTACTACTACTGTAGAAGGTTGATACTACTACTACTGTAGAGGGTTGACACTACTACTACTACTACTGTAGAGGGTTGATAATACTACTACTACTGTAGAGGGTTGACACTACTACTACTACTGTAGATGGTTGACACTACTATTACTACTGTAGAGGGTTGATACTACTACTACTACTGTAGAGAGTTGATTATACTACTACTACTATTGTCGAGTGTTGATACTACTAGTACATTAGAGGGTTCATACTACTATGACTGTAGAGGGTCGATACTACTACTACCGTAGAGGGTTTATACTACTACTACTACTATTGTAGAGGGTTGATATTACTACTACTGTAGAGGGTTGATACTACTACTAAAACTGTAGAGGGTTGATACTACTACTACCGTAGAGGGTTCATACTACTACTACTACTATTGTAGAGGGTTAATACTACTACTACTACTACTGTAGATGGTTGATACTAATACTACTACTACTGTAGAGGGTTCATACTACTACTACTACTACTACTGTAGAGGGTTGATACTACTACTACTGTAGAGGGTTGACACTACTACTACTACTACTGTAGAGGGTTGATACTACTACTACTACTGTAGAGGGTTAATACTACTACTACTGTACAGGGTTGATAATACTACTACTGTACAGGGTTGATAATACTACTACTGTAGATGGCTGATACTACTACTACTGTAGAGGGTTGATACTACTACTAATCCTGTCGAGGGTTCATACTACTACTACTACTACTGTAGAGGGTTGATACTACTACTACCGTAGAGGGTTGATACTACTACTACTACTATTGTCGAGGGTTGATACTACTACTACTACTACTTTAGAGGGTTGATACTACTACTACTGTAGAGGGTTCATACTACTACTACCAATGTAGAGGGTTTATACTACTACTACTGTAGAGGGTTGATACATATTCTCTACTGTAGAGGGTTGATACTACTACTACTACTGTGGAAGGTTGATTATACTACTAGTACTGCTGTTGAGGGTTGATACTACTACTAGAACTGTAGAGGGTTGATACTACTACTACTGTAGAGGGTTGATACTACTACTACTACTGTAGAGGGTTGATACTACTACTACTACTGTAGAGGGTTGATACTACTACTAGAACTGTAGAGGGTTGATAATACTACTACTGTAGAGGGTCGATACTACTACTACTGTAGAGGGTTGATACTACTACTACTACTGTAGAGGGTTGATACTACTACTAGAACTGTAGAGGGTTGATAATACTACTACTGTAGAGGGTCGATACTACTACTACTGTAGAGGGTTGATACTACTACTCCTGTAGAGGGTTTATACTACTACTACTGTAGAGGGTTGATACTACTACTACTGTAGAGGGTTGATACTACTACTACTACTGTAGAGGGTTGATACTACTACTACTGTATGGTGTTGATACTACTACTACTGTGGAGGATTGATACTAATACTACTACTGTAGAGGGTTGATACTACTACTAGAACTGTAGAGGGTTGCTAGTACTACTACTGTAGAGGGTTGATACAACTACTACTGTAGAGGGTTGAAACTACTACTACTACTACTTTAGAGGGTTGATACAACTACTACTGTAGAGGGTTGATACTACTACTACTACTGTAGAGGGTTGATACTACTACTACTACTGTAGAGGGTTGATACTACTACTACTGTAGAGGGTTGATACAACTACTACTACTGTAGAGGGTTGATACTACTACTACTACTTTAGAGGGTTGATACTACTACTACTACTGTAGAGGGTTGATACTACTACTACTACTGAAGAGGGTTGATACTACTACTACTACTGTAGAGGGTTGATACTACTACTACTGAAGAGGGTTGATACTACTACTACTACTGTAGAGGGTTGATACTACTACTACTGTAGAGGGTTGATACTACTACTACTACTGTAGAGGGTTGATACTACTACTACTGTAGAGGGTTGATACTACTACTACTGTAGAGGGTTGATACTACTACTACTACTGTAGAGGGTTGATACTACTACTACTGTAGAGGGTTGACACTACTACTACTGTAGAGGGTTGATACTACTACTACTGTAGAGGGTTGACACTACTACTACTACTGTAGAGGGTTGATACTACTACTACTGTAGAGGGTTGACACTACTACTACTACTGTAGAAGGTTGATACTACTACTACTGTAGAGGGTTGACACTACTACTACTGTAGAGGGTTGATACTACTACTACTGTAGAGGGTTGACACTACTACTACTACTGTAGAGGGTTGATACTACTACTACTGTAGAGGGTTGATACTACTACTACTGTAGAGGGTTGATACTACTACTACTGTAGAGGGTTGATACTACTACTACTGTAGAGGGTTGATACTACTACTACTGTAGAGGGTTGACACTACTACTACTACTGTAGAGGGTTGATACTACTACTACTGTAGAGGGTTGATACTACTACTACTGTAGAGGGTTGATACTACTACTACTGTAGAGGGTTGATACTACTACTACTGTAGAGGGTTGATACTACTACTACTGTAGAGGGTTGACACTACTACTACTGTAGAGGGTTGATACTACTACTACTGTAGAAGGTTGATACTACTACTACTGTAGAGGTTTGACACTACTACTACTACTACTGTAGAGGGTTGATAATACTACTACTACTGTAGAGGGTTGACACTACTACTACTACTGTAGAAGGTTGATACTACTACTACTGTAGAGGGTTGACACTACTACTACTGTAGAGGGTTGATACTACTACTACTGTAGAGGGTTGACACTACTACTACTACTGTAGAGGGTTGATACTACTACTACTGTAGAGGGTTGATACTACTACTACTGTAGAGGGTTGATACTACTACTACTGTAGAGGGTTGACACTACTACTACTACTGTAGAGGGTTGATACTACTACTACTGTAGAGGGTTGATTCTACTACTACTGTAAGGGTTGATACTACTACTACTGTAGAGGTTTGATACTACTACTACTGTAGAGGGTTGATACTACTACTACTGTAGAGAGTTGATACTACTACTACTGTAGAAGGTTGATACTACTACTACTGTAGAGGGTTGACACTACTACTACTACTACTGTAGAGGGTTGATAATACTACTACTACTGTAGAGGGTTGACACTACTACTACTACTGTAGATGGTTGACACTACTATTACTACTGTAGAGGGTTGATACTACTACTACTACTGTAGAGAGTTGATAATACTACTACTACTGTAGAGGGTTGATACTACTACTACTGTAGAGGGTTGACACTACCACTACTACTGTAGAGGGTTGACACTACTACTACTACTGTAGAGGGTTGATAATACTACTACTACTGTAGAGGGTTGATACTACTACTACTGTAGAGGGTTGATACTACTACTACTGTAGAGGGTTGATACTACTACTACTACTGTAGAGGGTTGATACTACTACTACTGTAGAGGGTTGATACGACTACTACTGTAGAGAGTTGATACTACTACTACTACTGTAGAGGGTTGATACTACTACTACTGTAGAGAGTTGATACTACTACTACTACTGTAGAGGGTTGATACTACTACTACTGTAGAGAGTTGATACTACTATTACTACTGTAGAGGGTTGATACTACTACTACTACTGTAGAGGGTTGATACTACTACTACTGTAGAGGGTTGATACTACTGCTACTACTGTAGAGGGTTGATACTACTACTACTGTAGAGGGTTGATACTACTACTACTACTGTAGAGGGTTGATACTACTACTAGTGTAGAGGGTTGATACTACTACTACTGTAGAGGGTTGATACTACTACTACTACTGTAGAGGGTTGATACTACAACTACTGTAGAGGGTTGACACTACTACTACTACTGTAGAGGGTTGATACTACTACTACTACTGTAGAGGGCTGACACTACTACTACTACTGTAGAGGGTTGATACTACTACTACTACTGTAGAGGGTTGATACTACTACTACTGTAGAGGGTTGATACTACTACTACTGTAGAGGATTGATAATACTACTACTACTGTAGAGGGTTGATACTACTACTACTACTGTAGAGGGTTGATAATACTACTACTACTGTAGAGGGTTGACACTACTACTACTACTATAGAGGGTTGATAATACTACTACTACTGTAGAGGGTTGATAATACTACTACTACTGTAGATGGTTGATACTACTACTACTGTAGAGGGTTGATACTACTACTACAACTGTAGAGGGCTGACACTACTACTACTACTGTAGAGGGTTGATACTACTACTACTACTGTAGAGGGTTGATAATACTACTACTACTGTAGAGGGTTGATACTACTACTACTGTAGAGGGTTGACACTACTACTACTACTGTAGAGGGTTGATACTACTACTACTGTAGAGGGTTGATACTACTACTACTACTGTAGAGGGTTGATACTACTACTACTGTAGAGGGTTGATACTACTACTACTGTAGAGGGTTGATACTACTACTATTGTAGAGAGTTGATACTACTACTACTACTGTAGAGGGTTGATACTACTACTACTGTAGAGAGTTGATACTACTACTACTACTGTAGAGGGTTGATACTACTACTACTGTAGAGAGTTGATACTACTATTACTACTGTAGAGGGTTGATACAACTACTACTGTAGAGAGTTGATACTACTACTACTACTGTAGAGGGTTGATACAACTACTACTGTAGAGGATTGATACTACTACTACTACTGTAGAGGGTTGATACTACTACTACTGTAGAGGGTTGATACTACTACTACTACTACTGTAGAGGGTTGATACAACTACTACTACTGAATAGGGTTGATACTACTACTACTGTAGAGAGTTGATACTACTACTACTACTGTAGAGGGTTGATACTACTACAACTACTGTAGAGGGTTGAAACTGCTACTAATGTAGAGGGTTGATACAACTACTACTGTAGAGAGTTGATACTACTACTACTACTGTAGAGGGTTGATACAACTACTACTGTAGAGAGTTGATACTACTACTACTACTGTAGAGGGTTGATACAACTACTACTGTAGAGAGTTGATACTACTACTACTACTGTAGAGGGTTGATACTACTACTACTGTAGAGGGTTGATACTACTACTACTGTAGAGGGTTGATACAACTACTACTACTGAATAGGGTTGATACTACTACTACTGTAGAGAGTTGATACTACTACTACTACTGTGGAAGGTTGATACTACTACTACCGTAGAGGGTTTATACTACTACTACTATTGTCGAGTGTTGATACTACTAGTACATTAGAGGGTTCATACTACTATGACTGTAGAGGGTCGATACTACTACTACCGTAGAGGGTTTATACTACTACTACTACTATTGTAGAGGGTTGATATTACTACTACTGTAGAGGGTTGATACAACTACTACTAAAACTGTTGAGGGTTGATACTACTACTACCGTAGAGGGTTCATACTATTACTACTACTATTGTAGAGGGTTAATACTACTACTACTACTACTGTAGATGGTTGATACTAATACTACTACTACTGTAGAGGGTTCATACTACTACTACTACTACTACTGTAGAGGGTTGATACTACTACTACTGTAGAGGGTTGATACTACTACTACTACTACTACTGTAGAGGGTTGATACTACTACTACTACTGTAGAGGGTTAATACTACTACTACTGTACAGGGTTGATAATACTACTACTGTACAGGGTTGATAATACTACTACTATAGATGGCTGATACTACTACTACTGTAGAGGGTTGATACTACTACTAATCCTGTCGAGGGTTCATACTACTACTACTACTACTGTAGAGGGTTGATACTACTACTACCGTAGAGGGTTGTTACTACTACTACTACTATTGTTGAGGGTTGATACTACTACTACTACTACTTTAGAGGGTTGATACTACTACTACTGTAGAGGGTTCATACTACTACTACCAATGTAGAGGGTTTATACTATTACTACTGTAGAGGGTTGATACATATTCTCTACTGTAGAGGGTTGATACTACTACTACTACTGTGGAAGGTTGATTATACTACTAGTACTGCTGTTGAGGGTTGATACTACTACTAGAACTGTAGAGGGTTGATACTACTACTACTGTAGAGGGTTGATACTAATACTACTACTGTAGAGGGTTGATACTACTACTACTGTAGAGGGTTGATACTACTACTACTGTAGAGGGTCGATACTACTACTACTGTAGAGAGTTGATACTACTACTACTGTAGAGGGTTGATACTACTACTACTGTAGAGGGTCGATACTACTACTACTGTAGAGAGTTGATACTACTACTACTGTAGAGGGTTGATACTACTACTACTGTAGAGGGTCGATACTACTACTACTGTAGAGAGTTGATACTACTACTACTGTAGAGAGTTGATACTACTACTACTGTAGAGGGTTGACACTACTACTACTACTACTACTACTGTAGAGGGTTGACACTACTACTACTACTACTACTGTAGAGGGTTGATACTACTACTACTACTACTACTGTAGAGGGTTGATACTACTACTACTGTAGAGGGTTGACACTACTACTACTACTACTACTGTAGAGGGTTGACACTACTACTACTACTACTACTGTAGAGGGTTGATACTACTACTACTGTAGAGGGTTGACACTACTACTACTACTACTACTGTAGAGGGTTGACACTACTACTACTACTACTACTAATGTAGAGGGTTGATACTACTACTACTACTGTAGAGGGTTGATACTACTACTACTGTAGAGGGTCGATACTACTACTACTGTAGAGAGTTGATACTACTACTACTGTAGAGGGTTGATACTACTACTACTGTAGAGGGTTGATACTACTACTACTACTACTGTAGAGGGTTGATACTACTACTACTGTAGAGGGTTGACACTACTACTACTACTACTACTGTAGAGAGTTGATACTACTACTACTGTAGAGGGTTGATACTACTCCTACTGTAGAGAGTTGATACTACTACTACTGTAGAGAGTTGATACTACTACTACAGTAGAGGGTTGATACTACTACTACTGTAGAGAGTTGATACTACTACTACTGTAGAGGGTTGATACTACTACTACTGTAGAGAGTTGATACTACTACTACTGTAGAGAGTTGATACTACTACTACTGTAGAGGGTTGATACTACTACTACTGTAGAGAGTTGATACTACTACTACTGTAGAGGGTTGATACTACTACTACTGTAGAGAGTTGATACTACTACTACTGTAGAGAGTTGATACTACTACTACTGTAGAGGGTTGACACTACTACTACTGTAGAGGGTTGACACTACTACTACTGTAGAGGGTTGATACTACTACTACTGTAGAGAGTTGATACTACTACTAGAACTGTAGAGGGTTGATACTACTACTACTGTAGAGGGTTGATAATACTACTACTGTAGAGGGTTGACACTACTACTACTGTAGAGGGTTGATACTACTACTACTGTAGAGAGTTGATACTACTACTAGAACTGTAGAGGGTTGATAATACTACTACTGTAGAGGGTTGATACTACTACTACTGTAGAGAGTTGATAATACTACTACTGTAGAGGGTTGATACTAATACTACTGTAGAGAGTTGATACTACTACTAGAACTGTAGAGGGTTGATACTACTACTACTGTAGAGGGTTGATACTACTACTACTGTAGAGGGTTGATACTAATACTACTGTAGAGAGTTGATACTACTACTAGAACTGTAGAGGGTTGATAATACTACTACTGTAGAGGGTTGATACTACTACTACTGTAGAGAGTTGATAATACTACTAGAACTGTAGAGGGTTGATACTACTACTAGAACTGTAGAGGGTTGATAATACTACTACTGTAGAGGGTTGATACTACTACTACTGTAGAGGGTTGATACTAATACTACTGTAGAGAGTTGATACTACTACTAGAACTGTAGAGGGTTGATAATACTACTACTGTAGAGGGTTGATACTACTACTACTGTAGAGAGTTGATAATACTACTAGAACTGTAGAGGGTTGATACTACTACTAGAACTGTAGAGGGTTGATAATACTACTACTGTAGAGGGTTGATACTACTACTACTGTAGAGGGTTGATACTAATACTACTGTAGAGAGTTGATACTACTACTAGAACTGTAGAGGGTTGATAATACTACTACTGTAGAGGGTTGATAATACTACTACTGTAGAGAGTTGATACTACTACTACTGTAGAGAGTTGATAATACTACTAGAACTGTAGAGGGTTGATACTACTACTACTGTAGAGAGTTGATAATACTACTACTACTGTAGAGGGTTGATACTACAACTACTGTAGAGAGTTGATACTACTACTACTGTAGAGAGTTGATACTACTACTACTGTATGGTGTTGATACTACTACTACTGTAGAGGGTTGATACTACTACTAGAACTGTAGAGGGTTGATACTACTACTCCTGTAGAGGGTTGATACTACTACTAGAACTGTAGAGGGTTGATACTACTACTAGAACTGTAGAGGGTTGATAATACTACTACTGTAGAGGGTTGATACTACTACTACTGTAGAGAGTTGATACTACTACTACTGTAGAGAGTTGATACTACTACTACTGTATGGTGTTGATACTACTACTACTGTAGAGGGTTGATACTACTACTAGAACTGTAGAGGGTTGATAATACTACTACTGTAGAGGGTTGATACTACTACTCCTGTAGAGGGTTGATACTACTACTACTGTAGAGAGTTGATACTACTACTACTGTAGAGAGTTGATACTACTACTACTGTAGAGGGTTGATACTACTACTAGAACTGTAGAGGGTTGATAATACTACTACTGTAGAGGGTTGATACTACTACTCCTGTAGAGGGTTGATACTACTACTACTGTAGAGAGTTGATACTACTACTACTGTAGAGGGTCGATACTACTACTACTGTAGAGAGTTGATACTACTACTACTACTGTAGAGGGTTGATACTACTACTAGAACTGTAGAGGGTTGATAATTCTACTACTGTAGAGGGTTGATACTACTACTCCTGTAGAGGGTTGATACTACTACTACTGTAGAGAGTTGATACTACTACTACTGTAGAGGGTCGATACTACTACTACTGTAGAGAGTTGATACTACTACTACTACTGTAGAGGGTTGATACTACTACTAGAACTGTAGAGGGTTGATAATACTACTACTGTAGAGGGTTGATACTACTACTCCTGTAGAGGGTTGATACTACTACTACTGTAGAGGGTTGATACTACTACTACTGTAGAGGGTTGATACTACTACTACTACTGTAGAGGGTTGATACTACTACTACTGTATGGTGTTGATACTACTACTACTGTAGAGGATTGATACTAATACTACTACTGTAGAGGGTTGATACTACTACTGGAACTGTAGAGGGTTGCTAGTACTACTACTGTAGAGGGTTGATACAACTACTACTGTAGAGGGTTGAAACTACTACTACTACTACTGTAGAGGGTTGATACTACTACTACTACTGTAGAGGGTTGATACTACTACTACTGTAGGGGGTTGATACTACTACTACTGTAGAGTGTTGATACAACTAATACTGTAGAGGGTTGATACTAATACTACTACTGTAGAGTGTTGATACTACTACTACTACTGTAGAGGGTTGATACTACTACTACTGTAGGGGGTTGATACTACTACTACTGTAGAGGGTTGATACTACTACTACTGTAGAGGGTTGATACTACTACTACTACTGTAGGGTGTTGATACAACTAATACTGTAGGGTGTTGATACAACTAATACTGTAGGGGGTTGATACTACTACTACTACCACTTTATAGGCTTAAAGATACTACTACTAATGTAGTGGATGGATTAAACTAATACCGTAGAGGGTTGATAGTACTACTACTGTAGGGGTTTGATAGTACTACTACTACTACTTTAGAGGCTTGAAGATACTACTACTACTGTAGTGGGTTGATACAACTAATACTGTAAAGGGTTGATAATACTACTACTGTAGTGGGTTGATACAACTAATACTATAGAGGATTGATACTACTACTACTGTAGAGGGTTGATACTACTACTACTGTAGGGGGTTGATAGTACTACAACTACTACTTTAGAGGCTTGAAGATACTACTACTACTGTAGTGGGGTGATACAACTAATACTGTAAAAGGTTGATAATACTACTACTGTAGTGGGTTGATACAACTAATACTAGAGAGAATTGATACTACTACTACTGTAGAGGGTTGACACTTCTCCTACCGTAGAGGGTTGATACTACTACTACTGTAGAGGGTTGATACTACTACTACTGTAGACGGTTGATACTACTACTACTACTACTTTAGAGGCTTGAAGCTACTACTACTACTGTAGATGGTTGATACTACTACTACTGTAGAGGGTTGATACTACTACTACTGTAGAGGGTTGATACTACTACTACTGTAGAGGGTTGATACTACTACTACTGTAGAGGGTTGATAATACTACAACTGTAGAGGGTTGATACTACTACTACTGTAGAGTTTGATACTACTACTAGTGTAGAGGGTTGATACTACTACTACTGTAGAAGCTTGATACTACTACTAGTGTAGAGGGTTGATACTACTACTACTGTAGAGGGTTGATACTACTACTACTACTGTAGAGGGTTGATACTACTACTACTGTAGAGGGTTGATACTACTATTAGTGTAGAGGGTTGATACTACTACTACTGTAGAGGGTTGATACTACTACTACTACTGTAGAGGGTTGATACTACTACTACTACTACTGTAGAGGGTTGATACTACTACTACTACTGTAGAGGGTTGATACTACTACTACTGTAGAGGGTTGATACTACTACTACTGTAGAGGGTTGATACTACTACTACTGTAGAGGGTTGATACTACTACTAGTGTAGAGGGTTGATACTACTACTACTGTAGAGGGTTGATACTACTACTACTACTGTAGAGGGTTGATACTACTACTACTACTACTGTAGAGGGTTGATACTACTACTACTACTGTAGAGGGTTGATACTACTACTACTGTAGAGGGTTGATACTACTACTACTGTAGAGGGTTGATACTACTACTACTGTAGAGGGTTGATACTACTACTACTGTAGAGGGTTGATACTACTACTACTGTAGAGGGTTGATACTACTACTGTAGAGGGTTGACACTACTACTACTGTAGAGGCTTAATACTACTACTAATACTGTAGAGGGTTGATAGTATTACTGTAGAGGGTTGACACTTCTACTGTTGTAGAGGGTTGATACTACTACTACTGTAGAGGGTTAATACTACTACTAATACTGTAGAGGGTTGATACTACTACTGGAGAGGGTTGACACTTCTACTGTTGTAGAGGGTTGATACTACTACTACTGTAGAGGGTTAATACTACTACTAATACTGTAGAGGGTTGATACTACTACTGTAGAGGGTTGACACTACTACTACTGCAGAGGGTTGATACTACTACTACTGTAGAGGGTTGATACTACTACTACTACTGTAGAGGTTCGATACTAATGCTTCTGTGGGGGGATCATACTACGACTACTACTGTAGTGGGTTTGTACTACTACTACTGTATAGGGTTATACTACTACTATTGTGGAGGGTTGATACTACTACTCCTACTGTGGAGGGTTGATACTACTACTACCTTGGAGGGTTTATACTACTACTACTATTGTCGAGGGTTGATACTACTACTACTGTAGAGGGTTGATACTACTACTACTGTAGAGGGTTGATACTACTACTACTGTAGAGGGTTGATACTACTACTAAAACTGTAGAGGGTTGATACTACTACTACTGTAGAGTGTTGGTACTACAACAACTGTTGAGAGTTGATACTACTACTACTGTAGAGGGCTGATACTACTACTACTACTACTACTGTAGAGGGTTAATACTACTAATACTGTAGAGGGTTGATACAACTACTGCTGTTGAGGGTTGATACTACTACTACTGTAGAGGGTTGATACTACTACTACTACTGTAGAGGGTTGATACTACTACTACTGTAGAGGGTTGATACTACTACTACTGTAGAGGGTTGATACTACTACTAGAACTGTAGAGGGTTGATACTACTACTACTACTGTAGAGGGTTGATACTACTACTACTGTAGAGGGTTGATACTACTACTACAACTGTAGAGGGTTGATACCTCTACTACTGTAGAGGGTTGATACTACTACTACTACTACTGAAGAGGGTTGATACTACTACTACTGAAGAGGGTTGATACTACTACTACTGTAGAGGGTTGATACTACTACTACAACTGTAGAGGGTTGATACTACTACTACTGTAGAGGGTTGATACTACTACTACTACTGTAGAGGGTTGATACTACTACTACTGTAGAGGGTTGATACTACTACTACTACTACTGTAGAGGGTTGATACTACTACTACTGAAGAGGGTTGATACTACTACTACTGAAGAGGGTTGATACTACTACTACTGTAGAGGGTTGATACTACTGCTACAACTGTAGAGGGTTGATACTACTACTACTACTGAAGAGGGTTGATACTACTACTACTGTAGAGGGTTGATACTACTACTACTACTGTAGAGGTTCGATACTAATGCTTCTGTGGGGGGATCATACTACGACTACTACTGTAGTGGGTTTGTACTACTACTACTGTATAGGGTTATACTACTACTATTGTGGAGGGTTGATACTACTACTCCTACTGTGGAGGGTTGATACTACTACTACCTTGGAGGGTTTATACTACTACTACTATTGTCGAGGGTTGATACTACTACTACTGTAGAGGGTTGATACTACTACTACTGTAGAGGGTTGATACTACTACTACTGTAGAGGGTTGATACTACTACTAAAACTGTAGAGGGTTGATACTACTACTACTGTAGAGTGTTGGTACTACAACAACTGTTGAGAGTTGATACTACTACTACTGTAGAGGGCTGATACTACTACTACTACTACTACTGTAGAGGGTTAATACTACTAATACTGTAGAGGGTTGATACAACTACTGCTGTTGAGGGTTGATACTACTACTACTGTAGAGGGTTGATACTACTACTACTACTGTAGAGGGTTGATACTACTACTACTGTAGAGGGTTGATACTACTACTACTGTAGAGGGTTGATACTACTACTAGAACTGTAGAGGGTTGATACTACTACTACTACTGTAGAGGGTTGATACTACTACTACTGTAGAGGGTTGATACTACTACTACAACTGTAGAGGGTTGATACCTCTACTACTGTAGAGGGTTGATACTACTACTACTACTACTGAAGAGGGTTGATACTACTACTACTGAAGAGGGTTGATACTACTACTACTGTAGAGGGTTGATACTACTACTACAACTGTAGAGGGTTGATACTACTACTACTGTAGAGGGTTGATACTACTACTACTACTGTAGAGGGTTGATACTACTACTACTGTAGAGGGTTGATACTACTACTACTACTACTGTAGAGGGTTGATACTACTACTACTGAAGAGGGTTGATACTACTACTACTGAAGAGGGTTGATACTACTACTACTGTAGAGGGTTGATACTACTGCTACAACTGTAGAGGGTTGATACTACTACTACTACTACTGAAGAGGGTTGATACTACTACTACTGTAGAGGGTTCATACTACTACTACTACTACTACTACTGTAGAGGGTTGATACTACTACTAGAACTGTAGAGGGTTGATACTAATACTACTACTGTAGAGGGTTGATACTACTACTACTACTACTGTAGAGGGTTGATACTACTACTACTGAAGAGGGTTGATACTACTACTACTGAAGAGGGTTGATACTACTACTACTGTAGAGGGTTGATACTACTGCTACAACTGTAGAGGGTTGATACTACTACTACTACTACTGAAGAGGGTTGATACTACTACTACTGTAGAGGGTTCATACTACTACTACTACTACTACTACTGTAGAGGGTTGATACTACTACTAGAACTGTAGAGGGTTGATACTACTACTACTACTGTAGAGGGTTGATACTACTACTACTGTAGAGGGTTGATACTACTACTACAACTGTAGAGGGTTGATACTACTACTACTGTAGAGGGTTGATACTACTACTACTACTACTGAAGAGGGTTGATACTACTACTACTGAAGAGGGTTGATACTACTACTACTGTAGAGGGTTGATACTACTACTACTACTGTAGAGGGTTGATACTACTACTACTGTAGAGGGTTGATACTACTACTACTGTAGAGGGTTGATACTACTACTACTGTAGAGGGTTGATACTAGTACTACTACTGTAGAGGGCTAATACTACTAATACTGTAGAGGGTTGATACAACTACTGCTGTTGAGGATTGATACTACTACTACTACTACTGTAGATGGTTTATACTACCACTAATCCTGCCGAGGGTTCATACTACTACTACTACTACTGTAGATGGTTGATACTAATACTACTACTACTGTAGAGGGTTCATACTACTATTACTACTACTGTAGAGTGTTGATACTAATACTACTACTACTGTAGAGTGTTGATACTAATACTACTACTACTGTAGAGGGTTGATACTACTACTAATCCTATCGAGGGTTCAAACTACTACTACTACTACTGTAGAGTGTTGATACTAATACTACTACTACTGTAGAGGGTTGATACTACTGCTACCGTAGAGGGTTGATACTACTACTACTACTATTGTTGAGGGTTGATACTACTACTACTACTACTGTAGGGGGTTGATACTACTACTACCGTAGAGGGTTGATACTACTACTACCGTAGAGGGTTGATACTACTACTACTATTATTGTTGAGGGTTGATACTACTACTACTACTACTGTAGAGGGTTGATACTACTACTACTGAAGAGGGTTGATACTACTACTACTGAAGAGGGTTGATACTACTACTACTGTAGAGGGTTGATACTACTGCTACAACTGTAGAGGGTTGATACTACTACTACTACTACTGAAGAGGGTTGATACTACTACTACTGTAGAGGGTTCATACTACTACTACTACTACTACTACTGTAGAGGGTTGATACTACTACTAGAACTGTAGAGGGTTGATACTACTACTACTACTGTAGAGGGTTGATACTACTACTACTGTAGAGGGTTGATACTACTACTACAACTGTAGAGGGTTGATACTACTACTACTGTAGAGGGTTGATACTACTACTACTACTGCTGAAGAGGGTTGATACTACTACTACTGTACTACGCAGTGGGTTGATACTACTACTAATCCTGTAGAGGGTTGATACCTACTACTACTACTGTAGAGGGTTGATACTACTACTACTGTAGAGGGTTGATACTACTACTACTACTATTGTAGAGGGTTGACACTACTACTACTACTGTAGAGGGTTGATACTAGTACTACTACTGTAGAGGGTTAATACTACTACTACCAATGTAGAGGGTTGATACTACTACTACTGCTGTCGAGGGTTGATACTACTACTACTACTACTGTAGATGGTTTATACTACCACTAATCCTGCC